>NW_026570971.1:23062966-23092967 GCF_026225935.1 Boleophthalmus pectinirostris | reverse complement strand
TCCATCTAATGTTACCTTAGCCAAGTCTTCAAAATGCGCATTAAAACAAGATGATGGAAACGCAACTACAAAGACACATTGCTTCACTAGGTGCACTACATGACATTTCTTATTTAGGGTCCGCCACCTGCTTGTCTCCATGGAAGTGTTATCAGTTTGTCAAGCAGGTTACAGCACTTATTTACATAACAAGTCAGATCTGTGGAGAGTCGCTCCTATTCATAGAAGGAATGATTCTATTTTTGAGGAATTCCAGGCAAAGTAATGACATCTCCATGGAGTGTGGCAGAATCTCCACTAGAAAAGTAGTGCAGTGCACCTTTAAGTTGTGTCCAAGGTCTCCCATATTCACCTAACATGCTATTACTAGTTTTATTACTAGTTTAGGCAGACTCAGCTTCTGCTAGGGCTGGACACAACTCCCTCAGCACCTTGTGAGAGATTGAAGTACCACATGATATCAAAAACTCTGTAAAACTGTATGTGAGACAGAGAGAGGAGGTTTCTGTATTCAGCAAGCATTGGTCGCAGGATTAAGTCAGCGAAGCTTGAATCAATGTGGACTTGAAATTCAGACAGGATACTCTCTCTTCCCTGAAAATATCATCTTTGCTCTTTATTAACACAAAGACCCCGGACTCCTCTGCTTCACCAAAGTAATCAAAAAGAAAATTTAATCTGCACCTCTGCTTGCATTCACTGCACACAAGACAACTCATTATTCCTGTTATATGCATTTTTAAATTATGCATACAAATGGGAGCCTCGAGAGCAAAAGAAGAAGCTACACAGAAGAACTGATTATGGGAGAAAACCTTTGAGGAGTGAGAGCATGAATAGACTTTGCCAGGTCTGCTTTTAAATACAGACGTTGCCTTCAAGATATAAAGATCCATATATTGAGTGAATGACAGAAAAGAACGCATAGGCAAGTATAGGATTACATCTACATCATTTGTAAACATGAAAAGAAAATCCCCTCCTTCACATATATTGAACAAGACTGAAAACATATGTGGATTTCAGTGTTTGTGAATGAGAATTGTCCATGGAAAAAAAGCTCAAACGAAACACAAAAAGTCTCATTTTACTCACACAACAGATTATTAATATAAGTAATGTATTAACACCTTCTTTCTCTCTCTTTCCCCCTCTATATCTTTCTGTCTTTCTCTTTAGTTGTTGTTCGTGTTACTGAATCGGGGAGGTCCTCAGAGGTCACTGCCACATCTGGCTTTGGGCATCTGCCATGAGTCTTCATTCAAACAGACAAGGACAAACTGTCAGACAAGACAGTTAGACAGTTGTTCTTGCTACCATATATTCCCCCTTGTTTATTATATTCATTAGCGGATGCATACAGTGATGGAATCTGATTATGGTTTTCCCTCAGCATTAGCTTTTTCTGTGTTATATTTTGATTTATTTATGCATGTTTGAGAAAGCATGTATTGTCATGCAGTGGATTTTAGTTAAAAGGAGGAGGGTCCGCTACCTACTTGTCTCCAAGGAGATGATATTGATTTGCTTGGAATGTTCCATGGTATGACATTAAACCTTTCCATCTCGCATTTATTCATTACATGTGTTTCTATTGCTCAAAAATACAATAATTCTTTAGGTGAATAGGGGTGACTCTCCACAGATCTGAACTGTAATGTAGCGTAGTGCTGTGACCTGCTTGTCTCCCTTGTGATAGATGGTGGTTAGTCAGGCCGGCGCCACCTTGTGCCTTCGCTCAGTTTAGTTTCTCTCCAGTGACTAGGTGAGAAATCGGAATACACTAGACGGTTTTCAAGAACCCCGGAAGTTGTAGACCGTGCATCAGCCAATCAGTGAAGAGCTATGAAGCGATGACGTCAGACTCAAGCGCCTGTCTGGGTCCCTTTTGTGGAAGAGCACAACAGCAAACAAAGCGGTCGAGATGGATGTAGACGAAGTCAGACATTCTGTGTTGGCCACAATTCCTGAGATTGAGGATTTAAAGTCATAACAAAGAAAATGTTTTTGGTGAATTTTATCAAGGTGAAAGACTTTATTGCCCTTCTTCCTACAGGATTTGGCAGATTACATACATCATGACCAAATAGCAGCAATTGGTTAAATAAAAAAAATACCTGCCTACCGTCGAGTGAACAAATCCAATGCTGCAAGGTCAGACAGTTTCCATTAAGTGAAACCAACGGATGAATCAGGCTAGATGGTAGCAGACCCTCCACTAATGTTACACAGTGCACCTTTAAAACGACCATCTGTATTTAAATTGGCTGGCCCTGCCCAGTTTTATTCACACATATCACCACTACAGCAGGTTTCACATCTGCCATCTACTAAGAAAATCAAATAAACATACAGATAATAGTTTTTAATTTATTAAGCGCTGTATTTTTACTTTTATTTTGAAGTGACTGTATACTTTCTCTTGGGTGTGAAGCATCAGTCTGTGAGATGGTTAAGCCCTAGATTGGCTTGATAAAGGTGAGATAAACACAGAGGAGAGGAAAACAGGACATGTGGAGGAGAGGTCCACACCTATTGTCAACAGAGACTCATGGAAAGACAAGGCTGAATGTTCCCACAGCAGCAGCACAAACCAACCCAACTTAAATATACAGAAGGAGGAAGACTGAGAAATGGGACAAAGTCTGGACCAATAAATACTGAAATATCAAAAGTCTGTGAGGCAGACTAACCATTACCACTGTCTTTCAATTTTCCCATAAACTTAAAAGATGCAAAGTTGGCTAATCTTTTTTTCCATCCATTTTTCTGTTCAGAGTTTTAACACATATGCTCTTGTTTTTAAAGCTGTACTATGTAACTTGCTCTGCTGGAGGGTCCGTCCCCTGCTTGTCTCCATGGAGATGTGCCTGGAACAGTATGGCCATAAGTCAGCTTCAATTGACTTTGTATTGAAGAAGTGTCACCCCTCTCTATGTAACTTACGGTAACTACTGCTGTCAGGCTCCTAACTTTGGTCTTAAAATGTTTGTATTAACTCACTCTACATGATCTTGCTGTTTTTATTTAGCTATTTTGTCCATAAATATATTATAATTCCTAATATGGAACTTAATATTCTCTCCTTTAACTGATGGCCTCATGAGCTTCACTTGACTTGCTATTGGTGACATCACACTCCCTTAGTCCACTTCTTTTAGTCTGATTTAAACATGTTTATGACAAAGTTTATAAACCTCAAACTAAATATTCATTTAATCTTTTATGTCCATAACATAACCCTTTCTCTGTTTCCCCGTAACTGACAAAAAGTAATTTAATTTGTGCATGTTTATTTTTGGAGAATCCGGGTTCTAGCTGTGCATATGACTGAAAGATATTTATTCCACATTTTCCTCTCTTCTATTTTAAAGTTAATTTTATGATGATTATTTATGTATTGATTTGTTTGTATTGCGATTTTAACGTCTTTCTTATTCTGTAAAGCACTTTGAATTACTTTGCGTACAAATCGTGCTATACAAATAAACTTGCCTCGCCTTGACTAACACTTAACAGGCCCAGAAGAATGGGTTTGTAATTCTTGGGACAGACTCCAGACCAGTGCGTTCAGCGAGGCCTCTGTCTGAAGGATTAGTCCAGCAAAGAGACAGAGTTAGGGAATGCAAACACATGTAAATATATGACCTGCCCTGACCAAAGACATGACTTAAGAACCTATGACCATTTCTTAGCTCACATTTCAAGACTGTATCAGAAAGAAGTCATTTTACAGGCTGTATACTGTAGTCGTTGATGCAAACTTCTGAGATTCTGACTTTGTCTCACCATGCCTCATATGAGTTTAATATTTTCATTACTTGTACTCAATCCTATTACAGAGCTATAGGTTATCTCTAAGGGCTTTTGTAGATGGTGTCATTTAAAAGGTATGTTGAGCAAGGTTTAGGTTTCAAGTTTAACCAATACCACATTTTCCCCAAGAGACAAATTAGTCATTGCTGGAAACTTGAATACTTTTACTCTAGTATTTTTTTAAAATAAAGGATACTTGCATTCTTCAGTCAAGGTTGTATAATAATAGTGTTGTTATATTTAAAAGTGTACTAGTAACTTTTCTGAGGGTCTGCCACGTGCTTTGGTCAGTGGAGATGTTATTGCTTTGAAAGAAATGTTCCACAGTATGAAATTTAGCTTATCTATCTCCAAGGAAACAAGCAAGTGACACCACCAGGTCTAGTTACAGGTCAGATCTGTCAAGTTGTGACGCTGTTCATATATGGTGAGAATGCTTTTTTTTTTTTTCTTCAATAAAAGCACCCATAATTGGTTAAATGCAAGATAAATCAGGTAAATAATATTGTAGCTTGTTCCAGAAAAAGTTGTAATATCTCTATGAAGACAAACAGGTAATGGACCACCCACCAGAAAAGTTACACAGTGCACCTTTAAGCAGTAACAGTAGTTGTTGCTTTGAGTACCATATTCTGTGTTTATCTTATCAGCATGTGAACTTCTTTCTTTTCTTAAACTATCTATACTGACAAAAAATAAATATGCCTTATCTTTCCCATCCTCCCAAACTTTGTGAAAACAGCCTGGTTGGGTGTCTCCCATCATCCAAAGTGCATTTGACATTCCCTATCCCAAAGCTCATATGGAATTCCTGTGTGATAATAGTGGGACTCAGGCCAGCCTCCTCCTCCTGCTGTAAGCACCGATCATCAGGTTTAACAATGTACAAGTCCAGTCTTGTATGAAAGCATTGAGCAAACTGTGAAAGTATCACAGTGTTTACTCCAATCAGAGTAAACACTGTCAATACATCTTCACCTAAGAATATTAATATTTATCTTGGATTTTGTAATTTTATCATAATTTAAAGTATATTAATGAGCCATAACATTATGACAACCTGACTAATAAGCTCATAGACTGTATAAAGAAGTGGACTAAGGGAGGGTGACGTCAAACATAGTGTGCAGCTCCAGTCAAATGAAGCTCACAATGCCAACGGTTACAGGGGCGAATTTGGAGCCAAGCTGCATATTAGGAATGAGAATTGATTTACAGATAAATCAGCAAAATAAAAACAACAGGATCCTGTAGAGTGTGTTAATACAAACATTTTAAGACCAAAATGATAAGGCTCACTGCAGAAGTTACAGAGAGAGGAGTGACCATTTTTTAATTTAAAGTCAGTCGATGGAGCCGGAAGAGCCCCATCATCACTTCCTGTTTGATATGTGGCTGCTGATATGTGGATGTCCATTTATATTTACAGTACAGCCTATGAATAAGCCACTGAGGCACAGGCAATTTAAACTTCACTGGTCTATTTAAACACTTTCATACGGTTCAAATTTGCACATACCACAGCAAATCTGAAACTAATAACTGGGACTAAACCAGGACTAGACCAAGTTTAAATCAAACAAACAGAGTCTATATCAGGACTAAACTGGGCCCAAACCAGGTCCAAACCAGGACAATTGTGAATGCAGCTGTAGATACTGTGCGCTGCTGACCAAGAAGAACACCTCCAGAGCATCTCCAGAGCTACAGCTTTGGAGATGCTCTGCTGTTGTTGATCTCTTCATATAGCCTTTAAGGTTAAAGGTCAAGGGAGTTCATTATCAGAAGGAAAATTGACACATCCTTCAAATGTCAAGGGCAACCTGTCAGAAGCAAAGGATAACCATAGTAGATCTTGGGTTAGGTTCATGCCATGGTCAGTAGTACGTTATCTATTCTATCTATTGCTTTACCTATTGTCAACTCACTCAAACTGTCAGAAATGATTTTAGTTTTTGTCAAATTAACTATGAAGACAAAATGTTCACTTGACATTAACAGTATGTCAGACACAGGATCACACTTGTGATGTGGCGTTCATGAGTCAGTTCCTTCGAGTGGTTTCAACATCCAGCGGTTGGATCTGGATCTAATTTTTTAAAGAACCAAATGTTTTTCTTTCAAATTTTTATGCATTTTTAATACAAATTAATGCAGAACCAACACAAGAAGTAACACAGAATCAAAGGAGGCAAAAGGAGCTTTGTGCTGAAAAAGAAAAGAGAAAAAAAATGTAATTGCATTTAATAATGAATAATTTTTGAATAATTATTATAGTGCAATATTTTATTTCAAATTTCTTAATTTCAAAGGGTCAACACTCTCAGTTTGAACCATTTAAACAAATCTTTGCCTTGGTCATTTCTCTCTGTGATTAGTTTAAAATGAGTGCTTAGTTCTCACACTGGCTTGGTCATATGATTAAACATAAAAAGAGTCAGTCTTTTGAACAGCTCTTTGACATGAACCAAGCAAAAAGATTTGAATCTCACCAAGGAGCCAAAAGTTTGGTCAATGAAGATTTAGACTTTGCATGTAAGCTGGTATGTTTTTGCAACATACAAGCCTATGCTGGTGGTACATTGTAAAACCTAACACTTTCTGACAGTGTGTGTGCTCTGGTATAAATCAGTTTTGCCTGTGTGTAATCGGTCAGAACCAGAAGTGAGAGGTAGTTTCCAGCAGACGTTGTGTCATGTTGTGGTTATCATCGACTCACTGTTTTGGGTGGAGCTCCGGGTCTGGATTCATGATCAGGAAATAACTATATTTAAACACAAGGTAAAACGCTCTTATCCGAAAATGAATAGGAAAATATCAAAGCAACAATAGACAAAGGGCTTTCAGTATACTACTTTTAGCCTTTGTCTTGGTTTGATCCCAGGTTTAGTCCAGAAGTAGACTTGGATTGGTCCTGGTTTAGTCATAGTCTAGTCTAGATTTTGTTGAGGATTTATTTCCTATTCTGCTGTAGTGTATGTGCAAATGTGGGCATAGATTTGATAAAAAACAATTTACATGGTTAACTGAAATTCACCTGAGGCCTTGTTCACATGCACACCAAAATCTGATTATAGTCTGATTTCTGGACCTTTAAAAGTTCACTGCGTAACTTTTCAGGTTGGGGGCCTGCCACCACGGAGATGCTATTAGTTTAATTTAGTAGGCCCGTAATTTTCCACAGTATGAAATTCAGCTTATATAAAATCCATTTATTCAATTATAGGTGTTTTTATTTCTCTAAAATGCACTTCAAAACATGTTTTCTGATTGTGAGTGGGGTGGCCTCTTCACAGATCTCACGTGGAAAAAGACCTGGTGGTGTCTCCTGCTTACTGATGAGCTTAATGCCATACTTTAATAAACCATCTCTATGGAAACAAGTAACTGGGAGGCCTTCTACCAGAAAAGTTACATAGTGCACCTTTAAGATTAATCAAATAACATGTAAACTGTAAAGTCAGCTTTATAACTCTTTATAACTCAAAAATCTTGTGTTAATCATATTCTGAGTGCACATGTAACTGCAGCCAGCGTTGGACACCTAAATTTGGTACATTTATTACACCACTGGCACAGACTGAGGGGTATATGAGGGTACAAGAGGGTGAGGAGTAGAGGGGGTCATCTGAGGCTGGTCTTGAGTGCAGACTCCTGTTGGCACACCTCAGGATATGTGTGAGGCCAAATGTACTGCTCACAGCTCAGAAGTCATAGTTCTGAGAGCGTTTTTTCCAGCTGGAGCGGATCAGGGGAGATTGAAGCTACAAAATTACAAGGTGGATCCGCAGTGAGATGTTTACTGTCAATATTTAAGAGGCAATGGGACAGGTGGGGTTTACAAGTTTCACAGGGACAGTTAATTATTAGTGGCAGTGGTAAGAGCTTCTTCTTTTTTGAAATATAATTCTTAGTTATGCATCTTCCTCCCATCTCTTAAAGGCACACTACATAACTTTTCGGTTGGGGTCCGTTACCTGTTTGTTTCTATAGATATGCCATTGCTCTGTCTGGAATGTTCCACAGTATGATATTATTGCCCAATGAAATCAAAGCATTAATGAAAAGTTATGCATTACACCAAGTGGAATTACAAAAATATGGTTAAAATTTGTTGAGCAGAAATGGATTTTTGGTGACATTGCAGTTAGGTCTGGGTATCATTGAGAACTGGCCGATACATAGGCCACGATATAATTTTTTCGATACAGTGCGCTTTTGATTTGATACGGTATATTTAAAATCAATTCAATACGGTTCAGTAAAAATGAAGGCTAAATCATGGCTGTGATACTAAGTCTTTATGAATCCACTGTTTGTGCAAAGTTAATATGAAAAATGCCCAATTTACTCATCAAAACAGTGAAAATGTCAAATGTATTTCATGAACAACTTCTCCAAACAAGCAACACAAATGTATAGTAGCTCTTTCACAAAATAATTCAGTAAAATATATCAAAAAGATACTCTTGGCAATATATCGATACAGCAGCCCACAACATTGATACTGTATCATCAAAATAAACTATAAGATATATAAATATTTTTGCACACCTCTAATTGCAATTTTGTTAGGCCTGTCACGATAACAAATTTTTGAAATGTGACTTTAGAAACTTTAGTATTTAGTTTGTATCTGTAATGATTCATAGAAGTGAATTATTCAACCCTCCACAGCTCAAAATTTATAGTTAAATGCAAAAATAATGAAGTACCCTCAGGTTTGCCACAGGATCAAGAAATGCCAAAAGTGTAAAGCAGTGATCAAGGGTGGCCATTTCTAAAAAAAAATTATTGAGTTATTTTGGATATTTTTGGTGTGCATTGATAGTTTTAATGCCTTCCCTAAGAATCTACAATGTAAATAATCATGGAAATAAAGAACTACATGAAAACGTGTGTCTAAACTTTAGACTGGTAATGTATGAGTCTATGTAATATATGGGTTTGACTTTGTGAAATGAGTGACAAAAACATTGAACTTTTCCCTGTTCTAGTGTAGACAAGTGTAGTGTAGTAAGTTCTAGTGTAGACAAGTCATACCTGCTAACAGTAGTTTTAAAAAATGAATCAATAGACAATAACATATTTCCAAACAGTGAAAAAGCTTTTGCAAACTCAAGTACAGTTTACATGTATTTATTAATAATGATTAAAGCCAGTACCTCTCGTGTTACAGTTCACCATTGTATTAATAGTAAAAATATCTGAAACAGTCGTAGCAGTGAGTGCAAAGTGTTGTTTTTGAAGCAGGAAAGACAGTTAATGCTACTTGAAATCTGAAATAAAACACATGTAAGGCCATTACTTTTCAACGTCCCCCACTACTCTCACAATCTTCAGTGTCCGTATTAAATTAGTAAAGAATTATTCACAACAATTTCTTAGTAAGTCCTGCTTCTTTCACTACTTGTAAACCAGTATTTCATTACATTAATACAGATTATCAAGTATCTGATTTAACAATAAATAAAAAGGCATTCTCCCACCATTAAAGTGCTGTAACATTGACTTCATATTATGTTATGTAAAAGAGAAGGCAATACAGAGAAAACAAAACTTAAGGTTAATGTAACATAGGTTGTGTTATAGGCAATCCATAGATAGAAGTTGTAGTCAATTTGTATGTACTCCCCACACCAAAAAATGAATTCAAATCCTGTTTATGTTGTAATAATTAAGCAGGTAAGGGCTATCCAAACATTATATTGTAGACATATTTTATAAACAACCTTATACTACTTACTTTTTGTGACATTGTTATTATTTTAAATGTATTATTTCAATTATACAGCTGATTATTCAAATTATTTTAGTGAAGATGTAAGAATAAAAATACAGTGGAGCACTTCTTGTATTACCACATGACATCATAAGATGGAACAGAGCGTTTTCCGTTTAAGAGAAGAACTCAGCCTATTGTGGAGGGTTTGCACATTAAATGTGTAAATGAAACAAAACACAACTCCAGGTATGTTTTTGATGAGGACAACATTATAGTGTAATATGGGCTCTTTAAGCAAGTAAGGACTATCCAAACTTTATATTGTATTGTATTGTACATTTTACAGACTGCATTGTTATATTTTAGATGTATGTATTGGATTATCTCTTTTAATCACCTGAAACAATGAATGAATTAAAATGTTAAAGGTTGCAGAGTTATCTAGTGCCATACTGCCAGCAAACACAAGTATATTAGTGTAGCTTTTGTTCTGTCTATGGACTCCCAAATTTCACAAAACTAAATCCTGTATGCTGAACACAAAATAAAGTTAAAATAAAGATACCTACATAAGTCGCATGTCAAACTACTGATATAAAGTAAACAAAAAAGAAGCAACTTCATGCAGTCTTCTCTCAAAAAATTAAACAGTAACCCAAAATAAATACATTACAACACTTTTTCCATCCAAAGCAAATAATCTAGTTCAGTGGTTTCCAACCTTTTTCTCCAGTGAGCGACATGTACAAAACAAAAATGCCAGAGAGCTAGCAATTTCAGCAGTCACAAAGAAACAGAGTATATATAAGAGCCATAGCAAGCCTTAGATGAGGACCAGTGAGATGCTTATATAACATAAGCCATTGCCCATTTATTGATACACACAGTTATGCATCAAAATAATAAATTTACAGTGGTAATTAATCAAATTCTACTTATTATCCACAATATATAGTTTTCAGAAATCCCTTGGCGAGCTACTTGGAAGCAGGTGGAGAGCTACAGGTTGGAGACCCCTGATCTAGCTGATCTACTTAAAATATAGGTGTTCAGTTAAAGGTGCACTATGTAACTTTTTGGCTGGATGTACAGAGATTTCATTGCTCTGCCTGAAATGTTCCACAGCTTTTAAAACTTTTTTTAAACAGCTCTTCCTTACAATTATTCAATTACAGGTGGTTTTATAGCTCAATAATACCTAGAAAAACAGGCATTTTGACTGAGCAGGGTTGCCTCTCCACAGATCTCACCTGTAAATTGGTCTGGTTTAGTCTCTATGAAAATAGAATGGCATAATGCCATACTGTGAAACGTTCCAGACAAAGCAATCTCGATAGAGAAAAGCACCTTAACACCTTTAACATAAAATAATTAGATGGAAAAAGACAATATAATGTAGGGTCAAAATTTATTTTCATGTGATTGTTCAGAAAGGCATTCAGCATTTGTCCGGGAGACTGTATGGCACAGTAAACAGAGGAGTGAAGAATAGAAAACCAAAAAATAAACAGTTTTGCTCTTTAGGAGTTTTTGAAGTTACCTCCAGGCTTTGTCCATTTGGCCTTAGGTCCTGTCTCGTCTGTAGCTCCCACCTTAAGTCTGGAGAATCCTGTTTAACATATTACTGACACATGCCTTTCGAATGCCAATGCTTTTTCTTCTTTCTTGCCCAATGCGCTTGAGAAATTCCTTCTGCTTTTCCAGGCACACAGATCTGGTGCACTTTGAAGCCAGGCTAGTTCAAGTCAATATGGTTTGGATATGTTTAGTTCTTGTGCCTGTTTTAGCCTGTCCCATTGGGGTGTACAGGAGTTATTCTCAGTTAGTCTCAATAGGAGGTGGAGAGCTACAGGTCCGTGGGGCAGGTGTTTCGGTCTTTGCAGCAGAAGTAGTGCACTACGACTCCATTGGGATACCGGGCAAAAGCACTGGGGACACAAAGTCAATTTACAGTTAGTTATGAAGTCACAAGGATGTAACCAGGTGATAATTTAAAATGGATATGAGAGGGATAAAAATAAACCCAGGATTAACAAGAGCGTAAAGTGTCAAAGAAAAACATGTCTTTAACACACAGAGTCCAGATTGCAGCAAACATCAATGTGGAACAAATAAGAAAACCAAACTGGAATGAATTATGTGTAGTGACAAGATAAAAAAATAAGATTACACAAGAATAAAATGTGTTTGGAATAATGAACTGTTATCTTAATGCACCCCACTGAAAATCTTCCACATTGGGAGGAGGAAGCAGCAAGGCAATGTTTTTGAACATTTTGGCAGTATTGGACGTTGCGGTATAGAGAGAGGGGTGCAGTGTGGGAGGATTTTATTTATTTTTTATTTTTTTGTTCTTGTATAATATTAAAATAAAACAAATATATAAATAAAAAAATAATAAAATATGTTAAGAGTAATTGTTTTATCATATATTACAGTCTGTACTATGTCTGAACAGGGTCATTGTTGCACATTTAAATGTATTTTTAGGACAAATACCAGTCAATATACAATTCTGACTTTTTTATACTTTGTAAACAAAAAAAGTATTTTGCACTTCTGGCAGGCCGTTTGCGTGTAGCCATTCTTGCACAGTCTGCATTGCCCACGTTTATCAGCATGGATGGGAAAAAAGGCTCCTGAGTAAAAAAAAGCTCAAATAATATAAATGTGGAGTAAGTAGGTACTTGGAATTTAGCTGTTGCAAATCTGCACGCCTGCCTGGAGAGGGTTAAATAACTCAGTTTGGCATTTAAATTATAACTCTTTGTTATTATATTTTATTGTGATGTGTGAGCCACTGTGTACAAGTAATTTCTTTTGTGGATCAATAAAGTTTGTCTAAGTCTATTAATAAAAACACCTGTAATTGAATAAATGAAAGAAGTATAAGTTTAATGCCATAATATATACAAGAAGACGAGTGGGTGGGCTATAGAGGACCCTTGACCAGAAAAGTTACAAAGTGCCCCTGCAGCAAAATGTAGTTAAGTTGAAAATACAACAAAAGTAAAGCTAACATAGGATAAATCTGTAAAGTCCCAGATCAGTGGAAGTCCCTGAGGCGCTCTGGGATCGGGGGCAGTACCTGTTTCCGATTTTCTTCTTGCAGACGCGGCAGGTCTTCTCCTCTGTGATGACACACTTCACCTGCTGATGATAAATTCGCTCCTCTTGAACCTAAAGGCACAGAGCTCAGGGTCAGATTTTATTTATTTATTTTGTTTATTTATTTATTTAAGTACAAAAAGACAATAACAGTGTCATAACATTAAACATACAAGAAATAAATGAAAAGGAGCAGAAAGAAGAATATTCTTATGTTATCTGCTCCCTAGATTAAACAACACGCATAGCATTATCAGATTTGGATCACTATGACTATGACAATGACTTTTCATGGGATTCAACTTCCTGTTATATGTGCCATTTTAAGCACATTTCACCATTAACCAATAGTTTTGTTTAAAATTGTTAATTGCTATGGCAGCAATTCCAATTTTTCAACATTCTGAGGCCCTATGGACATATAGAATGCAAAGAAAAAAAGGAGAAATATATAGGCTTAATAAGTAGAGAGTGAGCACAGACCCGGAGGAACTCAGCCTGGAGTAGACTCTTGAGGACCTGGTTACAGCGCTTCCTCTGGGCCTTCTCCTCCAGCACGCTCTCCAGAAACACTCGGATCTCACGGATCTGGGTGTTGGCCGGGAGCAGGTTAATGGCCTGAAAAACAAATCAATTTACATTCAGAATTAATATAGATGCCAAGTTTACTTCGCACTCCTGTTCAAACCTAATACAGTGACCTCATCAGACACATTATGAGCTGAACACAAAATTGTTAAACAGTCATTTGTGACAAACACTCGAAAGAGAAGCTCAAATAGCCTGAGCCCAGAGCAAACATGCCCAGAGCTACAGAAAAAAGTAAGCACTTAAACATGTCAGAGGTAACTGTGCAAACTCACGAAAAGTGTGATATCAAGTACTCTGAGCAGTATACCCTCGAGAGACAGGCCGCCGCTCCCTACACCTATAACCAAGCCCAGATCAACAGTTACAAGGAGCGGGGGCAGAAAATGAAGAGGGACCTTAAGAGCATCAAACTGTGCATCAACAAGAAGAAGCTTAAGCAGAATGAAGAAAAGAAGTCTACTGAGTTGTCTACTGAGAAACAACTGTGAGGGCAGAAGACAAGAGGGACACACTCAAACAGAGTGAAGAGAAGAGAAGAAGAAAGATCTTGACAAGGTCATAAATAAGCAGAAAGCTGAAATACAAGCCTTTATGTGGTCATTCAGCAAATCAAGTTGGCATATGAGCAGGTTGTGTGTCAGAGGGAAGAACTGTTTCAAAGTTACCAGGACAGCCTCACCAAGCTCCAGCACTCTCTTCATTACTGTGAGAGAGAAAAGTAGTGCCTTGAACATGAGATGGAGAACCTGAGGAGGTCCCACCAGGATGAGCTGTTCAAGATTAAACTGGAGAGTGCAGGACTGGTGGAGAAGAATGCAGACCTTGTCCTTCATATGAAAAAAGGGACGAGAAAGAGCAAACCTTGATGGAGCAAATCTCTCAAATGAAGCTTCAAATAGAGCAGATGAGACAACAAGAGGTCATCAAAAACATCGACATCCTAGAAGAAAAGATGACTCTTATGACGACCATCAAGGATTTCAAGCCATGCAAAAAAAAGGAGGCTAGGCTAAGGGCCACTATAGAACATGCGCTTCAGAAAGAGAACGAGAACAGATCATTGAAGGACAAAGTGGCTGCAGTAAGCATGAGGATGGACCAGATGAAGGGAGAACATTCCCAGAGTTCCACAGCATGGCTTGAGAAGAACAGCTCTGTGGAGCTGGAGCTGAGGAGAGAGAAGCAGGAGGAGCGATGCAGAGGAGAGCCTCAACAGAATAATGGAGGAGAACCTGCAGCTGGTTGAGAAAGTCCGAGTGCTGGAGAAAAAGAAAAGTGGCTGGTCAAGCATTTGACTTAAACCACAGCTTTACCCACTTACCTACATTTAAGAAATAAAGCATAGCAAAAACAATTATTGTAACGTCTGTTTTTTTGAATTAATGAACACATTCAGCCATGCTCTTGCCAGAAGCCAGTGATTCATCAAAATCTATAACTTAACTATAACCTATAATGCCACACCCCATGTTACTGTAATATTTTTTACTTGTCATGATCTACTGTGTCAGATTTAATTTTTTTTAAAATAATAGTTGTTACACAAAATTTGGCACTTGCTACCAAATTATTCCACCCACAAACATAAAATGTGTATCCTGCATAAAACACGAAAGAAACAGATTTTGGACATTGAGTTGAATTACCATGTCCTATCTAAGTGCTTGGTTCGTGTCCAAACCTTGATGTAACTCAAACATTAAAAGCAAGATTTGACAATAAAACCCCGCTCCATGAAAGAGACTAGGGCCTTTTGTTCAGTCTCTGCAGCTTTGGCAGAGTGCATTCTGGGAGCAGGGCCAGTGGTCCAATGAGGGGTTACATTAAGTAAATCAATAAGAAAGATGCAGGAACACAAAATTGGACTTACATCTTTGAAAGCTTGGACAAAACTGTACTCATAAACCTGGAGTCTTTGTTTTTAAAGATTACTCATTGTATGTGGACTAAGTGTTCAAAAATAAACAAACAAATGAAAAAAACTTTAACAGCTAATGTACTGTAGAAAATGTCAGTGAATAATACTAACATTTTGTTGGTCAGAAACCAAAAACACAAAAAAGAATTTTAAAAAACACCCTTTCAACCCACCTCAACTCAATAGATACTCACAGATCATTCTGAATATCACCCATTATAGCACAGAGGCACAAAGGAAATCCCCATTACTCAAGACTCTGGCATCTGTCAACCATTCAAGCTATTCAGCCTGTGGCAAGTAAGATCCAAAGATTAAAAACAAGTCACTTAATAACTGATATTTTGAATTGAAGCAATTTACACCAAAGACTAAACCAAAATATATATTTTTTCAAATAAAAGGCTAGTAATATTGACAGACTGTATTTTATTTGCCTGGAATGGCACCTCTCTGTATTTTTTATACAGACTGATATCAGCCTGGTACCCACTCCTTCTGTAGCGTCTTAAGTCCAGCCAAACATAATTGTTCAATCAGATTTGTTTTTTTTTCCAGTGACACGTATGAAAACAAAAGAACTCACAGGTTACATGTCATTTACAAAGAAAAATCTAATTTATTTCACCTCAGATTAACAGAATTTAGTCCTTTGCCTAGCCCTTTGCTCACTGATTCTGCAGAAATCCACCATGTTTTCAGTTCCCTGAGATATTTTTTTTTTCTATAGTTTGTCTAATACGATGGACCAGGCATGTCCCAATTGACCAATTGACCTGCCAATCATATCCATTTGAAAACTGGGAGATTCACTAGTGACCAGTTTTAAAAAATCAAACAAAGAAAACAAATCAAAAGCACATATTTCAAAGCCTCAGTGAAGGACGGATCTCAATAGGAAATGTCTTTCACAAAACAAGTGACATGATTACACATGTCAGTGTGACGCCCTCTTATCTTTATCTAAAAACAACCCAAATTCCTCTTCCATGAATCAGAAGAAGCTTTAATTTCACACAAGGAACTGAAATGTGTGATTTAGCTGTACCTCATGTTGGGTTCAGCACTATTAACAGCAGGAGGCCACATATAAACAGGTCTAATTTAAAATGCATGAAATCTGTAATAACACACCTTCCACTTTACATATTTTGGCTTTTCTTTTCTAGGGTTCTCTCACACAGCAAATAATCAGCTTCTTAGACTGCCAAGAGCTCGATAATCATTGAATATAGATATATAGAATAAAACTAAGCCAAAGCAACCTCTCTTAGATTAAGGTGCATTATCCCACTTTTCTGGTGCAGGGTCGGGCACTTGCTTGTCTCCATGGAGATGCTATTGCTTTACCAGAAAAGTTACAGTCTACCTTGAAACATTTACTTAGCACTATTAAGTAAAATGAAATGCCTTATCTATATCGTGTACTTGCATATGGGCAAATTTGTTATTTTTAATAATAATAACAGAGAACTTTGCAAACAATTAATTAACAAAATCATTATGTAGGCCAACATCTCCTCTAGCTATGTCACAAATGGGTGTTTATAATTGAATTACTTGTATATTATTCTTTTTTTTATTTTTTATTATTAACTCTTTTGAACTTCTATCATCTTATATTTGTCTCGTTTTACTATGTCTACACCAAAACAGTACTATAAGAGAGCTGTTCACACACTAACACTGTAACCCTTTGCTTTGTACCATGGTGGTGTATATATCTAAAACAAAACAGTACTGTAAAAACAGTTCTGACCACGCACTAACAGTGTAACCCTTTGCTTTGTACCTTGGTGGTGTTGAGCTTGCTGTGGTGAAGCTCCAGGACCTGTAGAGCGGCCTGCAGATTGGCCTGAGGCTCACAAACCTCCATCTTTATGGGCCCCAAACAGTGCACATCAGGAGGAGACAGGTACATCCTCAATAGGGACAGGTACACCTACAAACACATACAATAAATAAACCTAAATAAAATTTAAATTAACTAACAGTTTAGTTTTTTCTACTTCAGATTTTTTAATGAGCCTGTACCAGAATTTTTATTTCAAGTCTAGAAAAAGTCTTTTTTCCTACACTTGTGTAATGCAAGCAGCTATTAATCTTTAACACTCAGTAATGCAGTTTATGTAATGCAATTTTTTTCAGTTTTTATTGTTTTGAATGTTTTTATATTGTGTTTTAATGGACAGCACATTGGTCACTTTGAGTGTTGTAAAAGGCTCTATAAATAAAGTTTGATTGACTGATTGATGAATGTGAAATTACGAGACAGAATACACATTTTATAGATATTTTGTTGCATAGGAACCACACAGAAGCAACTGCAGGGGATGAGAACTGGAAGCAAGCAACTACAAGAACCAGAAGATCCAGGGACCAGGAACGAGGACCACGGGGAAACAAGTAGCTGAGAATATCCAATGGTTGCATCAGAGAGATAAACATGTTCTTTATTCATGATTCAAAATTGGATATGGGCCTTTAATAGTAATATAATATTGATAAACAAATATGAGCATAGTCAACAGTACAACAGAAAGTTGTCAATCAATAGACCAGATAGTTTTCTGAAAAAAATCAGCCCATCCTCAAATCAACATTATGCAACTATGAATTGCTACCAACCATCTTAACTAGGATTATATAATAAAATACTATATTAATCTATGCACATTTGTGATGACTGCACTTATGGTGGTAACATAAAATTTTGTTAATAATAAATCTGGACACTACCTTAAATGCTAATATCAAATTGCCCTCTGGAAATCACATGTAAAAATGCAAAGTAAATGCAAATGAATAAATTACTTACATCTTTATTTCCTTCAACTGAGCTGTCATAGTGCCTTCGACAGTATCTGGAAAACAAAACAAAAGTGATCATCTTTTCTGTTGTGGATTCTTGAACTGTCAACATACACACTGCAGATAATCAGACTAGCATATTTAGATGATAATTTTCAACGTGGATTTAGCTTTCAAGTAGGATGTTCTTATGCATATTTCTTCTACATTTAAAAAGGACCCATATTACACTGGTCTATGTTACAATGTTGTTTCCTCATCAAAAACATACCTGGCATTGTGTTTTGTTTCATTCACACAAGTTTAACACACAAACTCTGCATATTTAGGCTGAGTCTGAGTTCTCTCAAACAGAAGGCACTTGTGATGTCATGTGGTAATAAAGGAAGTGCTCTGCTGTGTCTTTAAACGTTTTCAAACCTTCACTAGAATCATCTGGATGATTTCAGTCCTGCAATTGCCAAGCTCAAGTAAACTAAGGGTAAAACGTAGCTGTTAACTTGAAAACTACTGCTTCATGACATCACTAGGTGGAATAAAGCATTTTGAGCTTTGAGGATGTAGACAGACTAATAATAAAGGGTTACTCAAACATGTGAGAATAAAACAAAACGCAACTCTGGGTATGTTTTCCAGGAGGTAACAACATTCTAACATGGCTTAAAGCTCACAAGAATCAATTTTGTGTAATATAGGACCTTTAACTTGACATCTGAAATCAAAATGATACATTGAATGAACAAGTGGAGATTCTAGTTGTATAAGCAGTGTAATGGAGTAATCAGGCTGGCACAATCAGGCCACCACAGCTCTTTAGTGTTGCACATAAAAAGATGATTTTAACACGCTTCAACATTTGTCTTCAGGGCTTGAACTAAACAGAGATATGTTAAGTTTTGAGAGCGCTCACTCCTCAGCCATGCGTGTGTCCTTCAGGATGTGCACATAGATGAAAAGCGCTTGTTCGTGTTTACCCATCCGTCCCAACAGCAGCGCCCGCTCCTCCAACAGGCCTACAGGACATGGAAAATCAGGTCAAAGAGCAGGTTACACCCTTCAGAACAAAGGCAAATACATAAAGTCATGGCAAGAAATTCTTGCTATAAAGAACATATGGGATTTTAAGAGGACTTTTAGTTAAGGGCACACCCGAGGGGAATGGATCACCCACATTGCAGCATTATTACTCATAAGGTTGCATGTGTATGTGTGTATATCACTAATCTTATTTGTATGGTTTTAACACTAAATTAAGTTTTGAACAATAAAAACGGAAATTGTTTTAGTCAATTTACCAGGAAATATGTATATAATGACACCGCATCAATCACAATTATTGTCTAGACACTTGACAAAAACAAGTAATAATAACACTTCTTGTGCAATCTCCAAATTTCTCTATGCAAGAAGTCATCAGTGACTTAAATTATATTATGCCCTGTGTTAAATTATGTTTGATAAGTGCTTCTTATTATCATTAAATTACAAATGTGATTTAAATGTAGTTTACCATCGAAGGGGAAGTTGCTGATGAGCCTCTCTGGTTCGTAGCTGCTGGACTCTTCCAAAAAGGACAGGAGTTTGTGTCTGAACTCTCCCAGTGTTCCAGGCTCTTTACCTGCTGCCACAGCCGGGAACCCTGCATGAGAAACAAAACTACAGTGTGAAAGCAGCAGTTTATATCAAAAGACAGACAGGCATTCACTACAACATCACAGGACAGCAGTCGTCTCATTTCGCACTAAACTTTCAATAAAATATTACATTTACTGTAAATTATTCAGCTGCATTTTCCACAGGCTTATACTGAGACGGTAATGGCACATGTTAGAGTTACTTGTTTCTACAGATAAAAAAGCAGACTTACTTAAATAACGTTAATTATACATGTTTATGACAATACTGCAACCATAAAGTTATAATTTGTTTGACCATTTTTGTGTTCAACTATGGGAGCAAAAATTTGTGGGTAGTGGCTAAAAGTAGGCTTGTCACAATAATTACTATGTTGAGGTATTCAATTTGATAGATGAAATGATTTTCTGGGATCAGTATTTATTGTATGCAAGTGTTCTTTGCAATAATAGAAGATATTTGGTTATTTTGAAGATTGAATTAATAACTTCTATGACTCATATTAAATACAAACTAATTACTAAGTGTTGCATTTTAACAATATTGTATGGTTTAAGTTTTTAGACAATCCTGCTTTGAGGTTTCATTATCTTTCATTATCTTTGTTTATGGTCTATATTTACTTGAGTAATATATCGCACTTATCGTGACAGACCTAGGTATACCACAGTCGCTTATTTTAATGGGAAACACTGATTCAAACTGCTTTCCTGTCTAACCTTCAGGCTGAGAGTTGAGGTAAGCTTTCTGAACTCTTTCCAGATAGAGCTGGATCAGGACGTTGTGAAACTCAGGGCCCTTCTCGTCCCAAACTGAGATGATGTGCTCCAAATATGGTATGGCCAGCTCCTTAAAGCCCTCTTTCAGGAAGTTGAGCACTTTGTCTCGAGGCAAAGACTCCACCTCTGTCAGGTCCTCAGTGAAAATCTGCAGCAGACGACAAAGTTAAGACCCAAGGAATGCTTTTATCGAGAAGAAAGGACAAAGGGAAACTCAAGATGTCAGATAAAATTGAGTGAAAGAAAGAATAAAAAGGCATCCAAAAACCTTCAGGCCATCTTCCGGACAGATCTTCAGTACCCAGGGAGAAAACTCAAAGATGATGCCCAGATTCTCCACTCCTTCATTGGGGAAAAAAATAATAAAGTAAAGTGTGCATTCAGAACCACTTTTAGGATCAATGCAATTGCCCGTCAGAGACATATAAAGTGATATGGATTTATGATATTCTATCATTTGATAAAAAAAAAAAAAAATGTTATAGCTAAATCCAAAGAGATTTAAAAGGCCCAATCAGTGTGTTAAATTTAATGCCAGTGTAAAACTACAGGCAAAGTAATGATATCACCATGAAAACAAGTAGCGATCTTTATGTAGACAAGCAGGTGACACTGCAGAAACAAGTTACATGTCAGATCTGTGAATAGGCAAAGTAAGAATGCTCACTTTTTAATAATTAATCAAATATAAAATAATGGAATTTGGTCTTTAAAAAGTATTAATACATTTTAGTGAGTTACATTTACCGTATTTTCTGGACTATACCTCATACTTTTTTTCAAGGTTTGAGTGGCCCTGTGACTTATACTGCGTGAATATATACTAAGTGAATTATAGTCAGAGAAATATGGTATTACTTTTGTGCAAAAATGTGCAAAATAAAGAGTGGGAACCATTTTAAACAAGGGGAATTTTGCACAGATTTTCCCACAGATTCTTCAAATGGATTTTTTACATTTTGTATTCCCAATTGAGACAATGATTTAAATGGCCAGAGTCACCCCCTGATCTTTACTCACCCAGTCTCTGTAGATACTGCACTGTGCGCTCATGTCCCTTCAGTGGAGAGTTGGCTTTTGTGGACTGGTCCAGCAGCACCTGCAGAGCTGTGGGAGCCAATCAGAAGTGAGAACAGAGCCAAGTAAAGCTGCTTTTAATCTCTAACTGCTTTGTGTTCGATAACCGCCGTCAACAGATTAAATTGGTAATAATGGCCTGTGGGGAACAACAGATGGTTTTGATTGGTACAGACCGGGAAAGTGTAGAGGCATGACATCACACAGAAACAGCAACAAATGGATGGAAACCAGACGCTTGAATGGAGAAACGAGCCAAATTATGAGTCTTACAATTCAAAACTAATAACTCCATGACAGGTTTGATCTACCACAAAAATGAGTAAGAAAACTCACAAAATTGAAGTCTGGATAATTTCTTAAAACATTGCATTGAAATTTTGCTTATTTGGGTTATACAATACTGACCAATGATCCACAACATGACTTATGTGTTGCTGGAACATCGTGAAGCTGTTGATGTAACTTTGGCGTCAGGTTTCAGCCTTTCCTTTCTCGCCACAGCAAAACATCTGTCTTCCAGTGTAGAGCCGCTTGCATACATTAGTAATTAGTCTTATGTTCAATGTCCTTTTTGATCTAATTAATCACAGTTAATCCAAGCTTGGGAGTAGCACAAATGCTTTCTCACATGGTCTGGCATCAAATAAAAGGTGCAACAGGCTGAACTAATTGGAAGGTCATTATGAACAGATGTAACAGAGATGGCTGTGTGCATGGCAGCTGTCAGGCAGTTCTAAATACAAAGTTAATTTTATTGTGTCATAAACCAACCACTGTATAAAACAAACATGCCAAAAGAACATGATTGTGCTTTTATTTTGAAATGCAGTCTTAAAAGGTCATATATTATCCAAAATTGACTCTAATGAGCTTTAAGCCATGTTAGAATGTTGTTAACTAGTTAAAAACATACCTGGAGTTGTGTTTTGTTTCATTCACACATGTTTGAAAAATCTTTGATTAGTCTGTCCACATCTCCAAAGCTCAAAATATGCTGTTCCACCTTGTGAGGTCATGAAGCTGTATCATGTTTTTAAGTTCACAGCTACCTTTTATCTTTAGTTCAGCAGAGAGAGAAAACTATTCTGGAGAAGATGTATGGAGTTTAAAAACACATTGGAGCGCTTTCTGTATTACCACATAACATCACAAGGTGAAATGGAGTGTTTCACATTTGAGAGAAGAACTCAGCCTAAATATGCAGGGTCTGTGTGTTAAACGTGCTAATAAAACAAAACACAACTCCAGATATGTTTTTGATAAGGAAACTATATTATAACAGATCAGAAAATAGGGTAATATGTTCCCTTTAACACACTTAATTAACCTTACAAATGGAATTATAATGCAGCACACAGACAATGAGACTGTCGTAATGGACTCATTTCAAACTCTAAATGTAAATCTTTCTCCAAAACTGTGTTTTGGAGAAAGTCCTCGTCCAGATTAAACAAGGCTGTAGTTTCTGAGAAGCCAAAAACAGCTGGTAGTGGTTTATAAATGTACTGGACAAGATGCACTGAAAAGACCCATTATGTCACATGTAACCAGGTTAAGTCATTACTCTGTGTCGAATTATGCTCAATACAGTCATTGTTTAGGAAAATGTGAATGTTGATTATTTCTGCTCAGCAGGAGGGCAAGAGAACACAGGGAAAACCTCCATTCTTATGGTGATTACTGCAGGAAGAGAGGATGATGCATTACCGAGCGTACACAAAGGGGTTTCCCAGTAGAGTTCATGAAGTTCACTCACAATGTTGGCCTCAAAATTGGACATAAGACACAGATGTCTAACTTGAAATGTGAGTCAGACCGATCTATCAATGTGTCAGACTCACTGAAGATGTAGTATATGCCATTTCTAAGTCTAGATGATTTATTAGGAGCCATTACTGCACTGTACTGTATATACTGTGCTGAGTCGTAGAGGCTCTATCCACTATTAATAGTTTGCAGTGGCATCACACTGGGGGTGTTCTACATGCATCTCTATTGGAATGTTTGGCAGTTACCATGGAGACACAATGCACACATTAGCAAACAGCCAAAAACTTTTACAATTGTCAGAAAACACAATTTCAGCAGCCAGTGATCAATACATTTTTTTTTACATTACATGATTTTCAACAAAAAGGTGAGAGTGACTAATGGAAAAACTGATGGCTAATGCAAGCTGCCTTGTGACTGTAATTTTATGTGTGAGAGACTTGTTTAAAAGCACAAATCAGCTTAACTTTTGTAGTTCCAGCTAAGTCAACTCGTTCTGATCATATTATGTTAAAAGTGTAACAAAGCTCCTGACAGTTGTGCCTTCAGCTGGAATCACACCCCCACCACACAAATAAACTGCAAAGTATCAATATTACTATTTACTATATATTACTGTAAAATTATTCCACATTTAGAATAGAAAAGCCTTAACTGAATAACCAAGTCCACACCAGAGAACTGCAGATTAAGGTCAAAAGTCTACAGAATAATTTGTCAAATTAAAAAATAATATTAGGTTTACATATTCTTGGCCTATCACAGATGTAAAAGGCCATTATAACAGATTATTACTGTTAAAATGTGACAGTTGTTCAGACATTTTCTGTACCTTTCTGGTGCAGCCCCTTCTTCTCATAGAGGATGATGAGTTCGCTGTTTATGAGCCTTCTTCAGGACGTCCTCGCTCACCTCGATGTGGCAGTGGTTATTCTCCAAACGCAACAATGGAGACACAAGCGCTACATTAGTCTGAAAAACCAAAAGAGAGGAACAAATAAGATATAGAAGTGAGTAACATCATTTTAATGGCTAAATTGACTGTCCAGTACATACATGGAGGTAACACTTGAGTAGAGTGGTATCTATGATCTGGAGCAGTTTTTTGCGACTTCTGATGGTCGGTGTACCTTCCATTAACGGAGAGGTGGTGAAGGGATCAGCATCATTCAACTGTTTGACCAAGTGACTGCGTTTCTACGTAAAAATAACAAAATAATTAACTAAATAAAGATATACTTTTAAAAATTCTAATACCTAGACTGTATGTTTATTTACCTGTATGAGGTATTCAATGAGAGCCAGATGAGCCTTTTCCAGTTCAGCCCCAGACAGAGTGGGCAGAGGGTTGGGGTAGTGCAGCTGTTTTCGGTAGTCCGTGGGGAGCAGGTCTGGGTACAGGCCGATCACATGAGTGGGGTCTGGAAAGAAAATACACTGTAAAGTATGAAGAGATTGGAGACAAAGCAGTAGTCAGTAATGATTGAGATGTAGTTATACTTTTCATTTTTTGTTGTGTTTAGTTTAACTGGCCATAAGGCAAAGTTGACTGTACTGATAATCATTAACACTCAGTTCCTTCATAAATATGATACTGTACTGTAAAACATGTAAAACATTTTATGATGTGCATTTGTTTGGAAATTACAAGCTATGGTTACATTAACAACTTAAAAGTGTAGTTTGTACCTGTGCCCAGTTTGGCAAACACCTGCATGGAGTCATCAAACTTCTTCTGACAAAACAAGTTAAAGGCATAAAGATTCTGGATGTGATGAATCTGCTGCTTCTTATCTCCATCTGAATCATCTTTCATCTTCTGCAAAGAGGAAAAAAAACAAATATTCAAAAAAGTAATTGATCAAGATCTGTTAAAGGCGCACTGTGTAACTTTTTAGGTGGAGAGTCTGTCAAAAGCTTTTCATAGAGATCTTATTGCTTTATTTGGAATATTTCACAGTACAGTGCCATTCTATCTTCATGGAGACCAATTTACAGGTCAGATCTGTGGAGAGGTAACCCCACTCATAGTCAGAATGCCTGTTTTTCTAGATATTTTTGAGCTATAAAACCACCTGTAACTGAATAAATGTAAGGTAGAGTTGTTTAATGCCATATTGGCAGAGCAATGACATCTCCATAGAAACAACCAACTACAACCAAAAAGTTACACAGTGCACCTTTAAGTAGGTCAGAGATATAAAAACGTGAATGCTTTGCTGTAAATGGTTGTGCTTAGATCATGATTATACAAGAACAAAACCCTGAGCAATTTACCATTTCAAAGAAGTGCTTAAATAATGAGAGGATTTTAATGTTCCCGCCTCAAGGCAAAGAACAAAACTGAAAATGTTAATGCTAAAGTTTAAAAGTACAGTTTGTGTTTGCTTTGCTCACCGCAAGCTGAAGAGCCAACTCAAACTGTTTGTCCTGAAGAAGCTGCCGAATCTGACAGGCTATAGACACAGGAACCAGGCGCCACACGAAATGGTTACTGGCAACGTACACAATGTTTGGACTGTGGGGCAAAAGAAGGGACATTCAGACATGATTAGGAGTACATGATAAAAAAAAAGAAAAAAGATCAATTTTTATAGCAGGAATATTGTATGTAGAGTATGTATGTATGTTAGCGTAAACAATAAGCTGTTTTAAAAAATACTTATAATTGAATATTAAGAATTCCAACTATTTATCCATATGCTTATTTACAGTATTACAATATTGCTTATAGTTACACTTATAGTTCTGTCAGTAAAAAAAAACTAACAGGGAGGGGGAGAAAAAAAGTATTTGGTTTCTACACTGCTTTTTTTTTTATTAGTGCCACTATTAGTCTCATAACTAATATACTGTATGTGAATAATACAGGCCATAACATTGAGAAAGTGTCATGGTCTGAAATATGGCCTCCTCACCCTGCAGATGTGATGAAGCGTGGCCTCTGTAGCTCCACACTCTGCACCAACAGTCTGGGCTCGAAGGTCCTGATCTCCACACAGCGAGGCAGGACCGCAATGATGTACGGAGGTTGGTGCTCTGAGGGAGACAACAGGCTCAAACAGATGGTACAGACAAACTGGAAGGCATGCAGACATTTATTCATATGATTTATTTCTCCATGTCATTTTGTCATAATAATTACCACTTATGAAAATATTTGAGCCAAGTGGAATGGTAAAGATTAAATGGCCCATATTACACTATTTTCTAATCTATTTTTATAATGTTGTTTTCTTATCACAAATATACCTGGAGTTGTGTTTTGTTTCATTTACACATGTTTAACATGCAAACCCTGCATATTTAGGCTAAGTTATTCTATAAAACTGAAAACACTCTGTTTGACCTTGTGATGTCATATGGTAATACAGGAAGTGCTCCACTGTGTTTTGAAACACCTTCACTAAAATCATTTGAATCAATTCATTCCTAGAACTATCAGTCTCTATTGAACAAAAGATACAAGGTAGCAGTTATCTTGAAAACTACCACTTCATGACATCACAAGATGGAACAGAGCATTTTATGGTTTGGAGATATAAACAGGCTAATAATAAAGGTTAATAATTAGTTAAACAAAACACAATTCCAGGTGTTATATATTATAGCTTAAAGCTCACAAGAGTAAATTTTGCATAATACGGGACCTTTAACCAGTAACAATTTTAACCAGTTTGATTGATTATAAAGTTATGTATAAAACCTTCAGACCTAAACAAACATGTTCGGAAAACCATATGACTGTATTCATTAAGCTGTTATTGTTTCAGAATTCTCTCAAGTAAAATAAAAGAAAATATGTAATGTGAAAATACTTTTTTTTTTTAAATTACAAATTGCATTTGCTACTTTTTGCCCACTTAGAAGTTAAAAGGAGGAGATTCAGGGTTTTATTGAAAGAGGACATCAAGATAATGACACAACTTTTTGATATGAGGAAATTGAGGAACTGTTAATCTTTTATTTCCTCTTTGTATCATTACCCACTGAGCAGATAGAGACATGTAAAACATAGGACCTGCTCCGCTTTGTTTGGTGCAAAGCTATTTTTATTAAAAATAATATTAGTCTGTTTGTTGTGCAACTATCAATTTAAGATGACTCTGGAAAAGAGAATTTTCAAAAGCACAACACTGGATTAGATACAACATTGAGATCATTGTTGAGGTAACAAGTCATGTGACAATGAAACTAAACCAGTTCCACTGTCACATGCTAGTACTTGCTAATTCTTACAAGTTATACAAGCTGTATCTTACACTACAGAGATTAACTAAAAGTATATAAATTGGGACCAATGAAGGGACTTTAAACAAATGATAAATAATCCATTTAGTGGTGCAGTCAAATTATCATAAATATTTGATTCCTACAAATAAGCTGCAAACCAAAAACAGGTTAATTTCCAGTAGCATTTGGACAATAGCCCTCTGAGACCAATAGGAAAACAGCAAAGCCAGTCCATTCCAGTAGCTCTTACCCATTGCTATAGGGATGTCAGTCCACTTGAGGGCGCACTTCTGAGTAAAAGTTCCCTCTTCGTTGAGCACCACGGTGAGGTCATCCTGTCCAACTGCCACTTTCCCATCAGCCAATGGGGCAACCAAAGGTTCCAACTGCTTTCCAGTGGGAAAGAGCTCTTTGGTGACACCACCCTCCATCTAATAAAACAATTAAAAACCTTAATGAGATAAGGTCCGATACGGATACAGAACAGAGTTTGTCCCTTCCTCCAAAATAGACAAATGTTTTTATCAGTTAGAGAATTACTTACAGTAATTAAATAATAGTCTCTTTTAAACCCAACACAAATTGCATTGCCACACCAGGCCATAGATTTTGGGATATCAGGAGCGGCAAAGTCTCCCTGAAAGACACAAAAGACAAAATTGTCAGGTGTCTGAACCTGTTTAAATCTTGTCTAGCATTACAATTTTTTACCTGGAGCTCAAGAAACTCTCTGTCTTTCCAATAATAAAGCTGCAACTTCTTTTTAACTGCTACACACATCTTAAGCCTCTCCTCCCCTGTACTGGTTTGCTAAAGGGACATAAAATAAAACACATATTATTATGATCAAAAACAGCAAATTTGACTATTCAATGGCAATAAAAAATTTGTATCAATGCATCTGTTACGAACCTCAAGGTCACATGCAAACAATGTGGCTCCTCTGGCTTTTGATACTACAGTGATTTGTTGGAATGTTAACAAGTCATGAACATGGATGTTGTTTTCTGTAAAACAAATGTGATAAAGGAAGTTCAGCATATTAAGGATAATTAAACTGCTATTGTGGAAAGGAAAAACCTTACCTAGAAGACTGACCAGGATTTTGTACTGTGAGACAACATACAGCTGTGGGGGAGAAAATATAATAGTGACTAGCATACATAGCAAATGCAGAAGGAATAATAGTAGTCAAAGCCTTAAACAGTCATTCAAAGCAAAATGTCATCACAGTTGTAATTTAAAAACATAGATTTTGCCTACCTGCTGTATCTTCTTTGAAAAATTCTTATTTGATTTCACCAAGGTCACTTCAAATCGGTTTGTTGCTAAGGGACAAGAGGAAGACTTGTAAAGATTTTTCCAGAGACAACAAATCAAATTAAAGCAAGCAAGCAAGTAAGTACAACTCCTACCAGTGTCCTTCTTTATTCTGTATAATAGGAGATGTCCAGGTTTTGTTCCTACAAGCAGCCAGTCCTCTGTGAGAAGAATAGATACATTAGATTGGGATGACAATGATAGGACAAGACAGTCTATGGAAGATATCTGATTAGCATTTATATACAAATTTGCAATTACCTAGGTTATATTTAGCAATTTAGCAGAACACAGAATAAAAGAATGAATCCAAGATGTAGGCATAAACAGTAATGAAAGATGGCATTTTCTTGGACCACTCCCACCCACACAGACAGTAGCAGTTACATTTGTCATCTGTTTTCTTATCAATAAAAACTTACCCCAGGCCGTGAGACAGTCGATTTGGAGAGGCAACTTTTCCAGCAGTGGCACTGATTCATAGGCGTCATGCATCTTGAATACTGTAGATATTGTTCCAGTCACTTTATGTACTCCTTTGAGCTAACAGCGGACTGCTCCCTCTAGACTCTCACTTGGATTGTTTCTTTAGGCCGCCATTAGTTCATTTACAGTGGGACTTTAAAAAAGATGTAGAGGAAATCATTTTTGACGAGTGCTGATATCCAATAACAGTATAATGCTACGCAGTTTGTCTTGAAAAGAAATTTCCCAGATCAAAACAACAGCTAGCTACACCGATAGCATGCTAGCCCGAAGTTAGCAAGCGGTGTCTACAACTCATCAACATTGCTTCATATAATTTGAACTAAATTAAAACTGTTGAAAATAAAGGTCCAACAATGGTCGACATATAACATGAGCTAGTTAACAACGTACATGTTTCTTATGAGGTGTTAATGTACGCGGAGGCTGTTAGCTTCCTGCTACTTCCTCCGCTGTGCTGATGCGCTGCGCAGAGGTTTGACAGGCACGTGACCGACGTTTCACTCACGAGGAAGGCATTAAAGGAGCAGCCAGCGTTTTGGTTTTACAGGTAGATGGTGCTGTGGGAGTCTACTGTAAAGTTTGATCATCAGGAAAACCTCATCACTGGGTACATGACCTTGAAAATGAATGTAAAAGAAGTACAATGATAACCGAATAATTAGACTTGGTTGTGCCGTGTTTACACATAGAAAACAATCTATGGTGTTTACATAACCAAGATAAATC
>NW_026570971.1:23037466-23062466 GCF_026225935.1 Boleophthalmus pectinirostris | reverse complement strand
TTATTGGTCAAAAATACCTTGAAAAAAACATTAATTCTTACTGTGGGTGTTGCCTCTCCACAGATCTAACATGTAACTTGGCATAGTGGCGTCATCTGCTCTTCATGAGACAGATAAGTTAAGTGTCATACCCCGGATAGTTAATGGAGAGATTAAGTTGAAAATGTGGCATGCCCTCCTCCACAGGAGTTACAGAGTACACATTTCAAACTCAGACAGTGGTGTGGAAATGATGAGTTAGAAGACGGTATTTGCCTGTTTAATATTACCTGGAGACACTTTTTTGTACTGTTAAAGTCAAACATGGTGGAAGGCCAAAATAATGTAACAATCCAAATTAATGTTTTGATTAAATAATGAAATGTGTGTTTAAATTTTATCTTTACTGTATAATTTGTTTAGTAAAATAATTTTTCACTTTTGTAGGAAATCTGTGACAATCCTCAGTTCATTGTTGGAGGAGCCAGCAGGACTGACATTTGCCAAGGAGATCTGGGTAAGTCTTTGATGGCAATGGCATTTGCCTCTGATTATTGTCATACTGTTAACACATTAAACTCTTAAGTTCATTTGCACTTAATGTGCACATGTGACCAAATGTTTGTGGTGACACCTGTAATATAATTACAGCACTACACCATTTATCAATAGTATTAATTCAATTTGTTTATTGTTCAACTTTAGTTGAATATTCCATACATCTCCCCTGCTCACGTGCCTTTGAGCTCGCTGCGGCCTCCTACATTGTGCTTAGTCTATGGGAGGGGAATCCAACCAGCAGCATTTCTCATTGTTGTCCTCAGCTGGCCCCAAATAAAGGGAACAGAGGGACAAAAGTTTATGTAACTGGTCCCAGTGGTAAAAAACTTACATTGTTCAGGTCACATACACCTGACTCTCAAAACACAGTAGTCAGCACTTAGACACGTCCTATCCATAGAGAAAATCTGTGAGAATACCCTGTCAATATTTTGTTTGATATATAAATGTATTGAAGTATATACAGCACCTTTCCTGCAGTTCAGAATGCCATTGTGTCCTTGGGCAAGACACTTGACCCAACTTGCCTCCAGTGTCTTTGTAACACCTACAAACATAAATAACTCTATGTGCAGGTGACTGCTGGCTGCTGGCTGCCATCGCTTGTCTGACCCTAAATGAGAAACTCCTGTATCGTGTGGTCCCTCATGAGCAAAGTTACTCAGAGAATTACGCTGGAATCTTCCACTTCCAGGTTAGACTTTTTACTGTATTCATTTAACAGTATTAGTGTGTAGTGCATTTTCAAGAAACACCCTTCTATCCTTATGTCTCCTGCAGTTCTGGCGCTATGGTGACTGGGTGGATGTTGTCATTGATGACAGGATCCCAACTGTCAACAACCAGCTGGTCTTCACCAAATCGGCCGAGAGGAATGAGTTTTGGAGCGCCCTGCTGGAAAAAGCCTATGCCAAGTCAGTTATAGAAACACAGATTTTTGTTAATGTTTAATTATTTAAGGTGTATCCACCACCTTAAATTTTCCTTTTTGGAAAAGACTACTCACTCAACCACTCAGAGTAGAACCAAGACTGGTTAGACTAATTTAAGAACATTTAAGTCAAAGTTTTGCATTGTTAATTGCTATAGCAACAGTCCTAACATTTCATCATTCTGAAACCTATTGATAATTATGGCAAAATAGTACAGTCTCTACAAATGCTTAAAACCCCTTTGACCTTTGCCCTCTGACCCTCGCCCTCTATCCAGGCTGCATGGGTCCTACGAGGCTCTGAAGGGTGGGAACACCACTGAAGCCATGGAGGACTTCACTGGAGGAGTCACAGAGTTTTACGAGATGAAGGAAGCGCCAAAAGAACTGTATAAGATCATGAAGAAGGCTTTGGAGCGAGGGTCTCTGATGGGCTGCTCCATCGATGTGAGGCAGACAATATTTTATTATATGATTTTTTTTTATTTATTATTTATTACATTTTAAAACATATTAAACATGTGAACAATTACAGTGAGGTATGACATCCCACGAATTAACACAAAAACACTTACACATTAGACATTTACACAATTACAGTATACACAAAAAACTGCATTGACCCTCCTCGACACACTCAGCATTGGAATCAGACAACATAAATCTGTAACTTAATTTTTTGTCCTGTTCTTAATGCTTATATATTCATTTATTCACTATATATTTTATATTTTAGTCCCTGGTTCCTGCTCGGTTTGAGACCCGTACAGTGACTGGGCTAGTAAAGGGTCACGCCTACTCTGTCACTGCTGTGGAGGAGGTAAGAGTTATGATTAATTTAAGTTGCAATAAAAAAGTTAATCAAATACACCAAAAATGTCAGTATAGAAAAGTAGTTGTTGAATAACCATGAATAATAACACGAAAATAAGTAATATATTTAGTCATATATTTGAGTAATACATTTTTGCAGTGTAGACCATCTCAGAACAAGGAATCTAAAGTCCGCTTGGTGAGGCTCAGAAATCCCTGGGGTCAAGTGGAATGGAACGGGCCCTGGAGTGACAAGTACGAAAATCAACACAATATTAATTACGTGTTTAATCCATCATTACTGTCATTATTATTACATTGTCATTCCCAGCTCTAAGGAGTGGGCCACATTGCCTAAAGCTGAAAAGGAGAAGCTGCAGCACCAGAATGCAGAGGATGGAGAGTTCTGGTGAGTGGCAAACTATATCTTGTTCTTTTAAAGGGCCCATATTATGTTATTTTATTATCTAAGTTATAAAGTTGTTTCCTCATCAAAAACATACCTGGAGTTGTCATGTGGTAATACAGGAAGTGCTCCACTGTGATTTTAAACTCCATAGACCTTTACTAGAATCATTTGGATAATTTCAGCTGTAGAATTTCCAATCTCTACTGAACTGAAGGAAAAAAAGTAGCTGTTAACTTGAAAACTACCAATTTCTGACATCAGAAGGTGATACAGAGCATTTTGAGCTCAGGAGATGAAGACAGACTAATAATAAAGGATCACTCAAACGTGTGAATGAAACAAAACATAACTCCGGATATGTTTTTGACGAGGTTGCAACATTCTAATATGGCTTAAAGCTCACAAGAGTCGGTTTTGTGTAATATGGACTTTAATGTCAAAATGTATTTATTAGTTTTGACTTTATTTTCAGGATGTCATTTGAGGACTTTAAGAAGAACTACACAAAGATTGAGATCTGTAACTTGACCCCTGACGCTCTGGAGGTCGATAAGATCCACAAATGGACAGTGTCTGTGAACGAGGGCCGCTGGGTCAGGGGCTGCTCCGCTGGAGGCTGCAGGAACTACCCAGGTGATCATGAGGAACTCTTTTCAGTGCTTGTGGATTTTGATAATGGATATATTTTTGTATTATCCCATGAAACATCAGTGGTCAGTTTTTTTTTACAGTGTAGAAATGCCTAATGTTAATATCTGTTGTGTTGATAATAATTAGTGCCATTTAGACATATGATGATTTGACCAGATCCCACTATTGCAAACTTAATTTGATTGACTCCTAATTTATTCATTTTGATCTACTTAAAGGTGCACTGTGTAACTTTTCTGGTGGAGTGTCTGCCATCTGCTTGTCTCAATGGTGATATTATTAATTCGCCTGTGATGTTACTGTATTAAACAAATATATCTTGCATTTATTCAATTATAGGAGTTCTTATTTCTCAAAGCTATCATAAGAACATGCATTATTACTGTGGTTGCTTGTCTCTATGGAAATAGTTAGATTAAATGCCATACTGCAGAACATTCCAAGAAAAAACAATAACATCTACATACAGTCAAGCAGTTGATGGACCGTCTACCAGAAGAGTTACACTGTGCAGCTTTAAGAATAACGTGTTTCAAATTTGCATCCCTTTCACAGACACATTCTGGACCAACCCTCAGTACCGCCTGCGTCTCCTGGAGGAGGATGATGACTCTGAGGAGGGCGAGGTTGGCTGCACGTTTGTGGTGTCTCTGATGCAGAAGAACAGGAGGAAAGAGAGAAAGATGGGAGCCAATCTGTTCACCATCGGGTTCTCCATCTATGAGGTGGGTTGTGGTGAGGCAAATATGCTTAAACTTCTTATATACTTTTATTTTGGAAGGGATTCTTCAACAAATAAAAATAAATGTTGAAAATTTGCAATTCAGAAAAATATGTCAAAAAACTAAAGGTGAGCAGAAATAAATAGAAAACACCACTGTAGTGTAAATTCTTCAGAAATCAATTTATCTACCATACTTATATAATTGTTAAGTATGTTACTCTTTCTAACAAAGTTATGAATGAAAATTAATATAATAATGTCTATAAAGAAGTACAAAAACCTGATAACATTTAGGTTCAGAAATAGTTATTATTTATTTGACTATTATTATGATGAATTACTGCTGTATTATTATTATGTTTCCTTTTTGCTGCTGAAAATAGAATTTCCATCAGGTTCAATAAAGTTTGTATCTATCTATTTATGTCACATTGACTAACTGCTTTTGGGCCTCTCTGTCAACAGGTGCCAAAGGAGGTAAGCCACTGTCCAACAGACAAGCTTCCAAGGGTTACAAGTCAATTTCATCTCACTGGTTTGTTTGTATTATTTTTGTTTTGCTAAGAACTCCTTAAAAATTTTTTTTAACTTGATTTCAGATGCACGGGAATAAGCAGCACATGCAAAAGGACTTTTTCCTGTTGAACCAGTCCAAGGCTCGCTGTAAGTCCTTCATAAACCTGAGAGAGGTGACGCAGCGTTTCCGCCTCAGTCCTGGAGAATACGTGATCGTACCATCAACCTACGAACCACACCAGGAGGGGGAGTTCATCCTCCGTGTCTTCTCTGAAAAAAGGAACACTTCAGAGTGAGTCTGGGGATGAGGGGTAAAAGATCAAACTATGTATATTCAATATGTTCATTCTTTTACAAGAGATGGTGTAAGGTAGTATTTCATCAGTGGTAAAAATTTGACTGACGAAACTGCACTATTTAACTTTTCTGGTGGAGGGCCTGACACCAATTAAAGTGCCTGTAATTGAATAAATGCAAAATACATATTTTTAAGCCATACTCTGGAGCAGGGGTGCTCACACTTTTTCAGCATGCGAGCTACTTACAAAATGACCAAGTCAAAATGATCTACCTAATACAAAGCCAAGCAAACTGCACTGAAACACTCTGTGCCCATTTTTTTGGACCCTCACCCACAGTTTGAGAACCCCTTCTTTAAGAGAACTTCCTCTGGCACTTTACACAAAACTGTGAAAAAAATGAAGGAAGTAGGTAAGATTTTTAAACCTGTTTTTTAAAGTTCCAAACTGGAGTTGCATTCTTTTCTGGTTTTGCAGTGATATTTACCAGCCTCTGCACGTTTACCAAACCAAACGCACATCGTGATAAACACAGATGCATTTGTGCACTTTTGTTAGGCGAACTTCAGCTAAATGTGGCAGTAGGTCTGTTCTGTAGGTCTGCTCTATGCTGTAGGCCTGCTTTGTGCCAACACTGTAACACAAATTTAGAATAGTTTTTGCTTCACATTTCATCTTGCTCTTCTAATCAGCGCGCACTTTGGAAGGAGCTTGTTTTCGCTGTACGCAGGAAGGAGCGAGAGCGGGAAAAGGCGAGGGGCGGCGTGCTGACGTGAGGCAGATGGACAAGTAGGATGTTTAGGAAGTTTAACCTGCCCTGTGATGCACGCTGATACACGAGGGCACACGCTGTTGCAGACAAGCCGTGCATAGAGAGCGTGTGTATTTGTGATGTGCCGTAGAGTCTCCGCGGGCGGCACTGAGACGCCCCACACGCTCCTGCACCCCGGTACAAGTTTATTGCCAACAGCAGTGGACCGTAATGAAATATGATCACACTTGTTGAGTGTCAGACCTTGAGTGAGAGACAAGACCGAGTCCAAACGCGAGTCCGAGACGAGACACGGCGATCTACCCACACGACCATCGACGTATTGAGCACCCCTGCTCTGGAGCATTCTAGGCAAAGCACTAACATCTTCATGACAACTAGGAGGTGGCAGACCCCCACAAGAAAAGTTACAGAGTGCATTTTAAATAAATATTTTTTAGGTATTTGATTATGTTGTAACAACAGTTGGAAGGTAGGGGACAAAATATATCACAGTTTAAATTTAAAAATCTCAACAGTCAGTTCTGTATAATTAAATAACTCAACATCTTGGACTTGAAAAAAAATGTCAGTACTTAGTCATTTATATTTGCTATGGGGTATATTTGTTGTTTGTCTGTGTATATTTTCAATGTTTTTAATTGCTATGTCCATGGGGGTGTGGGATGGGGGATATCTTCGTCAGGAGGGGCTTGTATTACCAAAAACAGACCTTTTTAACGAAGATTTGATTTGTAGAATTGGACGAACTCGGGCCCAGTTCGAAGCTGTTATGGAATCTTTTTTAGGACAAGAAACTTCAGATTTGGTCGTTCAGCGGTAACATACAGCTCTGTACTGCACTCTGCTGCTGCCCCAAATCAGGACAGCCTGGACTGAACCTGGTCTGGACCTGGTCTGGACCTGGGTCTTTGAGGAGCCTGAGAGTGGATGTCCAAGGCTACAAAATGGAACTTGTTTTTTACACATTCTGTTTATCTTAAGAAATAGCATTAGTTGCAATAAATTAACTGTGCAGTAGAATAGTTTATAATGTAAAGTTATGATAGTGGTGACCACTATTTGTTTCTATCTTCATTCAGGGAAATAGAGAACAGGATCGAGGCTGACCATCCCGTGGTAAGTAGTTAAACAATGTTGTGTCTGGTTGATTTTAGTTTTATACTATGTTTCCAAGATGAAAAATGGTAAAATGTATACCATGTTTGTCAAACAGCATCACAATCATTTGAGGATCCCGCTATACATTTTTTAATATTTGACTCTATATCCATTACGAATGTATTAGTAACACTTTATAATTTAAAACATTAATAAGCCAACATTAGCACAGAGAATGACTCAGTTCATAATGAACAAATAGTTTATTAAGAATGATCCAAGTTTAATTAACATCCTAACTCCTTAATTAAGTAGTTACCACACATGAATAATTCTTAATAACTGTTTGTTTTATTTGAGTATTACTTCATGTGTTATTAATGCTGTAAATAATGTAGTTATTATAAAGTATTACAAATGTATTTGTCACACATTGGTATGGTTGGTATAACTAACCATGTTCATATTGTAGCCTGCTCCAGCCTCGGCGGGGGAAGAGAGTGAAGAGGACCAGCAGTTCAGGTCTATTTTTCAAGAAATAGCCGGTGATGTGAGTGTAGTCATTATATTAGAGCCTGTATTTTAAATGGACAAGACACATGTAATTGACAGTGACATGATATGATATTATGAGCTGTAATATATAAACATGCATTAGTTTACATATCTGTCCCTTCATCATCCTCACAGGAGATGGAGATAACGGCCAACGAACTGCAAAATGTCCTCAACAGAGTTATCACCAAACGTAAGTCTGAAATAGTTCTTTTAAAGATATGGAAAATTTTGAATTCGAACACTGAAAATAGCTTTATTAGTTGAAATAAAGTTGTGATGTAAAAGTCATATTTCTTTTGTGAGCAACTTTACGCCCCTTTGTCTAAGCCTTAATTAACAACTTTAAAGACACTATTCGGCATATTTCTGTTGGGGTCCAAAAAAATTCCGTCATCTTATCGGGGTAGTCCGAAAAATAGAGATATTAATTTGTATCAGTACACTTATGCCTTATTAATTGCATTGGGTTTGTATGCTGTATTGATAGTATCTTTCTTTGGTGTTTCTAGACAAAGACATGAACACAGAGGGCTTCAGTCTGGAGAGCTGCAGGAGCATGATCGCGCTGATGGATGTATCTTTTGTATAAAAACTATAAAATGTGTATCTTAAGATAAAATAAGATAATCCTTTCTTGGCACACAAAGAAAAGACAACAGAGCAACATAAGCCCAAACAAACAAGATTATTATATCCACCACTGGACTTAATAATCTTCACCTTAACCTTTAAAACACCAGTGCTTTTATATAGATATTTAAATGTGTTATGTAGGGCCTAGAACTAGCTTTTTGATTCAAGATTTCATCATTATCATTATATGCCATATATTTAGTGTGTTAGTGTGTTTTGTTATGACCTTAATTGTCCTTCAGATGGAGGGAACAGGGCGACTGAACCTCCAGGAGTTCAGGCATCTGTGGAACAAGATCAAACAGTGGCAGGTGGGACGCTCTATAGCATTTTATATCAATGCCGATAACACAGATGTAAACATATATACCCCCTTATCGCTTTTATTAAGTGTAAAAAGCACTATATAAGTTTGATGCTCTATCAATACATTTTTGATATTCACTTAATTTCTTTTTTTTGTAGGGAATCTTCAAGCACTATAATGCCGACCAGTCTGGGAGCATCAACAGCTATGAGATGAGGAATGCTGTCAACGATGCAGGTACAGACCAATGTAAAAATCATTTATGTTCTTTTCTATTTTGAAGGATTTTTATACTAGTATATATTTTGTCAATGGGAAATAGTTGTTTTGGTCAACACTCAGCACAGTTTAGTTTAAGCTTATGAAAATTTGTAGAAACCTTTTTTTTCCATGGCATAGCATAGTAACCAATTAAATAGTAAATATTTTTTATATAACATCTAAAAAATGCACATGATGAAATGATACCTTTTCTTTTGTAACTGTGATTAATAATTCTAACATTATGATGTTAAACTTATCCTCTCAATGTTGTACCAAATGTTGTGGTCACTGTGCAGTCATGGGTCTTGTGTCCCTCCCAGGCTTCCGTCTTAATAACCAGTTGTACCACATCATCACCATGCGCTATGCTAACGAGAACATGAACATCGACTTCGACAGTTTCATCAGCTGCCTGGTCCGACTGGAAGCCATGTTCAGTAAGTCACCAACACCTGGGAGCAAAGTACCTAGTTTTATTATGAAAGTGGTAATTTTTTATTTGGGTTTCAGTTTATATGTAACCTTCTGAGGACTTAGACTTAAACAAACTGTATTATCCACAAGGGAAATTTCCATTGCCATTTAAAAATATATTAGTAATATTTTGTTTCATCACTGTGGCAACAGTCCTAACTTTTTCTAATTCTGAAACCCATGGGTGGATGAATTTTAATGTGTAAAATGTATAGTTTTATTTTGAAAGGGTCATCTTGTCCTCTGTCACCAACTAAATTTGTCACCATGAGCACTATTTATTTATTTTGAGAGAGTTAACTTTATTTTGGTAATAGTTTTATTTTGAAAGGGGTATCTTAGCTCTTTTATCATCAGTTGAAAACCATCTAGACACTATGTTTATTCTGAATGGGCTTTCTGATGCTTTGTTTTTACTACATCATTTTTATTGATAGTTTTATTTTGAAAGGGTCATCTTGTTCTTGTTGCGTCTTAGTTGCTGTGTGGTGTTTTTCTTCTCAGGGGCGTTCCAGGCCTTCGATCAGGACGGAGACGGCACCATCAGACTCAGTGTCCTCGAGGTGAGACCGCTCTCATTATATAGCTTCATTACCATCGAACGATTAACCTGCAACATATTTTTCCATCAGTATTAACAACTCTAAACTTGAGATGCCAAATTGAATGAATTGTTATATACAAGGTGGTAGAGGGTCTGCTATGTCTCATGTCCATAGTGATGCTATTGCTTTGCCTAGAGGGTACCACAATATTCTCAGTAAAAGTAAAAAGACATTGTTGAGAAAAGGTCTTCTAAAGTGCCATACTGTATGAACAGTAAAGCAATAGTATCTCCATGGAGACAAGCTGGTGACAGACACCTCACTAGAAAATTCACATAGTACAAGTTAAATATTTTACCCATTGTAACTAACTTGATGTATTTTGCTCCAGTGGCTCCAGTTGACCATGTACGCCTGAAGAGTCCACTCTGCTCCAGACTGGGTTTTACCTCAAACAGTTTGTTCCAACCTCTGCTCCATCACAGCCCCTCAGTTCTCCAGCCTGTTGTAATCATCGTCTAAAGCACAACTATTCACTGTTGTATGATGTTAATTCTCAGGCATCTAAAACAGAACAACCTCTTTATTTCTGTCACAATACCTCACAACAGCCTTCTCTGATGTGTCATTAACTGTACCTCCAACTGTCAAACACACCGAGCAGTAATCATGTAAGGAATGAACTGGGCTCACTGGTGGACTATCAATAAACTTGTGGACAAACAAATGGACGAAAACAACTTTTTTACTCTACTGGTCAATCAAATAAACATATAATGTCTCCTTTAGGACTATCTTAAAATCCATTGTAGCCAAATCTGAAAGGGAAATTACATAGGGTCAATCCATATTATTACTCTTCTTAATACTTTGTTATAAGGAAGCATGCTACCCATTTAAAAATAAACCTACTGCTATTTTAGTAATTTAATAAATCTTTGTCAAAAGAAGTTTCACCGGATTACACTGATGGAGTTTACCCCAGTTATGAATGAATGAAGAGCATAGTTGTTGTTCGAGTTTTGATCTGAAAATATAGATTTGAAAATGGCTACTAGGTTGGACTGTGGCATTTTGTGATTTTCTATGAAGGCTTTGGTCAAATTAGTGTACGGAGTTTTCCATTATATTCCAATAAATAAATGTATAGTATTGTTTTGACTGTGTTGCGTATTAACTTTCCCCTCCCCCGTAAACACTGATTCATACACGTTGATCATTTAATTAACTTGCAGTGAATAATAAAAATAAGTCTGTTTTTCTGTTTGAACATTTTAATATCTTTTTGATTGCACATTTCTTAAAAAAAGCAGATAACATCTTTTATAACAGAATAACATCTTGAAGAAACTCGGGAATGCCAAGGTTAGAAAGGGTCTGTATGCTTTCCTTTGCCTTAAAACTATGCAAAAAGTCGAAAATGTTTGCTGCAAAATCAAGTCCTCTATGAAATGAAGAGGAGCAAACCAAAAAAATACAACCAGATCTGCCAAGAAGAGCACCAGTTAAAATGGTATTGAAAAGAAAAATGGCTTGAATAAATGTAATATTTTAGTGAGGTGTGGTATGGCATGGGTTATACACCAATTAGGCACAACAAAAAGATCATCAAGCATTATTTTAGAGCAATTATGGCTAGATAGTTTACTTAATCTTCCAATCTAGTACAATTTTTGATATAGGTTTGTTTTACTATTACAACTTAAAAATGCATTCTAGGTTAATCTTCCAGCTAGATACTCCTTACCATGAAATTATTCCAAGATAAGAAAAAGGCACAATGGTAACCTACTGTCTGAATTGCACAGGAATACGGATGGAGACAAGAAACTATAAAGTCAATTTATAGACTGGGAACTCTCCAAAATAACAATAGATGAGAACTGTCAAAGCCTTGTCATTTTATATGGCTTCTAACAGCTGTAATGTTATGCCTGATTGGTGTCTCTCTATTACTTTTCCTTCATACTTTTCATCCTTCTCAAAAACACCTCCCCAAATGCCTTTTTCATAAACTATCAGGTGCCTTCTGCTCAATTCTCAAAAAAATAAAAATAAAAATAAAACATACATATCTCCAAGTGGGGAATTAACGTAGAATAAACAGAACTCTCACACTCGGATCTAAAATTACAGTCAAAATCACATTCACAACATCTTGGTTCAGTTTCACAGCAAACTGCAAAAACTCTCCAATGTGGCAACCTCAGGCCACTTCGACACACAACACTGCACTAATGTCCCTCAATGCCTTTATATCAGAGAGCAACAACAAAATGAAATGGAAATACGTCTATGGAAAACAGATGAGATCAAAACAATCTGAGAAAAATAAATAAAACAAAACAAAAACAAACAAAAAAGAAAAGAAAAAAAGGAAAATTAGATGATTCCTAAGTTTGAAAAATATTGAAAAATAAAACTTAAAAACCAAATGCAAAAAATAAAATCTGTAGATGGAAAAACAAATGTAGGGTAGTCTTAAATGCATAACTAAATTTTTTTCTCACCATTGCTTCTGTAAAATAGATTTCCCTATATATCACCATAGATATGCTTTAACACTCAAAAATGGTAAAATTCTTAAAACAGTGTAAGTAGAAGTAAGCTGTGACCAGGGTTTGAGCCATACGGGGTTACAAGCCATTGCCAGACCCAACCAGGATTAATAGGATAGTAATAATAGGATACTAGAACCTGTATTAAAACTGAAAACTGCTGAATGAAGACACCCATAAAACAAGTAAACATTTAAAAGAACAAAAAATAAGATCATGATAAAGATGTTGCTCAATATTAAACATCACAACAGTAAAAACATTTCCCGGCCCATGCCATCAAGTTAGCCAACCAATCAGAATGCAGCTTATTGAATAGTGGTTAGTTAAAACAGGAAGCATATTAACCCCTCTGTTACCGGCTCCGCAAGAGTTTCTTCAATTACAAAAGTCAAATATTTTGTCTTAGTTTGGTCAGTGTTAGTGTGGTCAGACAGAAAAGAGGGCGAAGCGTATTTAAAACAGTATAAAATGACCTTCCCACAGCCTCACGTCTTTATTGTTATAAGGTTGGATTCCAACATTGAACATAAAATATGATACACCACTCTACAGGCTTGAGCCATGAGAGGTGGGTCTTAGCACTGGTCCGTCCCAATATGGGAGGATTTACAAAGGAGTAAAAGGGTCAAACTTTATTCCCTTCGGCTTCAAGGCTCCACTTGGGACTCCTCTGCCACGTGTTTCTGCATGTGCAAAAGCATCGTCTAAAAAAACACAACAACAAAAAATAAAGTTTCAAAAACAGAGAGGAAAGTGGGTCCTATAGCAGCTGGTAATTTGCCAAAGTACTCTGTGTCAATCCCAATCGTGAATAATTGAGAGCTGCATTAAATGTGCACGATGTAACTTTTCTGTTGGGGGTTCGTCACTTTCTTGTTTCTATGTTTTATGTTCTATGAATGTTCCACAGTATGGCAATAAACAGCTCTACCTTACCTTACCTTATTCAACTGCAGATGGTGTATTGCTCAAAAATACCTGGAAAAACAGGCATTGTGAGTGTGAGCACAGGTTACCTCTCCACAGAGCTGTAACTTGGTCTGGTTTGGTCTCTGTTATACTAGAACGTTTAATGCCATACTGTGAAACATTCCAGACAAAGCAATAACATTTCCATGGACAAAAACCCCAACCCCAAGAGAACTTACTTTTGTAGTTACTTCTGAAACTGTTCCTATATTGGCAAGAAGTGTATTACACATACAAAATTTACAATAGATATCAGAATGGTTCATTTAGGTAATTTAATTCATATTTTTGCATAATTGTACATATTTGCTTTATTGTCAAAAAAAAAGTTCAAATTATACTTTGCTTACAACTTGCACTGTGTATTAGGAGATCAATAAAGCTCCATCTTATCTCAAAACAGGACTCACCTTTTTGGAGCTGATGCGACTGCTGAAAAACTCCTCACAGTTTTTCCACCGGCATCTCAGTGTCTGCAGGTTCTGGCTGGCGTGGTTATGGCACAGGTGGTGCTCCAGGTGATCCAAAACGCCAAAGACCATCGAGCAGCCATGCCACTACAATAAAAGGGAATGATATACACAAAACTATTTAAAACATTTAATTATTAGATTCCCATGGTAATAGAGTGGTTGGCAGCTTTTGTGGCCACTGGTCTCACATGGAGCACATTTTTTATCTTTTTGTTTTTTGAGCTCAGTTTTAAACATGATATCATGGGATTCTAACCAATTAATAAGTGCAGCATGTGCAGTACAGAAGACACATGTAAGGGACTGTTAGATTTTGTAAAATTAGTCTGTTTTTCACGTATCCATGGAGAACATACAAGAGGTTAGTTAGCTAAGGAGCTAGCTATGGATATTTGGCATGCTGCAAATTTTTTACACCGTATGTGGCAGCAAATGAGTCAGAAAACCTTTAGAGAAAATACTTTCAGGGAATGAACACAAGGAACTGTTGCGATTGTCTCAAATTAACAGTTTGTTTTTCCCATATCCATGGAGACTGTCCCAAAGGTTACCTATGAAGCTAGTTATGGAGATGCTACAGGCTTTTTACACCAAATGTGGCAAGAATGAGGCCTTTCCTATTGTGTTCACCTAGTTACCCCCTGGACACTGTTGCAGGACACAGAGGAGGGACACTTTTGGCTCTTCCACAGGATCAGCAAACCCTACCTGACCAGTCCTTCTGTTAAACTGCACTGTAACCTTTGACTGAGACACAAAGGCAACCGAGAAGCACAGTGAAAATGTTGCTGCAGAAAAACTGCAAGTTTCCTCATGATCAATAAAGTATCTCTCTCTTGCTCTTATTGTTGTTGTGTTAAAACCAGCTTAATGTCTGTCTCAGTTTGTGGTGGTATACAGCAGAAATTGCAAAAAATATAGAGAAATTCTATATTCTTACCCGACAATGATAGTTCTGCATCAGGTTAAGTTTGATGGCCTGCACACTGCCATCATAACAGCCTGTGTAGATCTGAAAAGACAAAGCCCAATAAAATACAGATCCTGTATATGTTCTGAACATATTTGTATTCATTTACTGAGTAGGGATGAAATTACCATATTTTTGTGCGTGGTCATACACATCACCATGTCCTTATGTCCACCATAAACCTGCAGCTGTTCATGGGACTGTGGGGCCAAACAACAATATACTTAGCACTTAATACTCATACATATATAAAATATAAAAACTTAACAACAAAAATATCACAATTAAAACAAAACTGAGTTCAATTTGAGTTGAAATAATTATCAAATCAAAAAGACTGCAATTATTAGTATAATGTCCGGTGCAACAAAATAATTTGACCTCTACAAACATGTTCTGAAATGCATGAGATTCTTGTATTAATCTATCAGTTCATATTTCGGTTTTATGACAAATGTTAATGATCCTAGAGTGGTTTACAGTGTGCACTCTGAAGAAAATCCAATTTTTTAAACATATATAATAGTTACTTTTATTTTGAACATTTTAAAATTTAAGAAAGCACAACGTATGGTCTCCATGCTTGGACAGTTCAAATGTGTACATTTAATGAAAAAAAATTAAAATCACTGCATGTTCAAAAATGGAGTAGGAAGAACCATATATGATTTAGTCCTACAATTAATGTACAATATTTCATCTACATGATATTCTTTAGTAATGTCAGCCTTTACCATATAGTTAAACCTTCACCATGCAGTCAAGTACATTATAGTGTCTATTTACAAACAAATCTAATTTGAATACAGATCAGAAAAATTGCAATTACATTAATTAAGTGTCTGCCAATCGTACCTGCAGATCATAGACTCGGATGAGTTTATCGAGGCATGCGGTCAGCATCACCTTCCCCTGGACACACACTACAGAGACGGCGTGACTGTGGCCCTTATAGACACGCGCCAACTGTCCCGACTGCGCACAAGAGGGGACACACATTATAGTTTAGATTCGGGAATAGACTTCATATACTGAGACCATGAAGTATTAAAGGAACTTATCATGAGTAAAAAAGCCAATGGACTTACATGGATATTATGAGCGTATACGCACTGATCACTGGATCCACTATACACCAAGTCATTCACCACCTAAAAAAAGACAGAGAGAAAGAACAATTATTTATTTTGAAGATATATCATGGCCAAACAATCAAATATACCTAATAGTTATGATAAGCACTGGGACTGCAATTAGACTTTCAATTAATAGGGACCATATTACGCAAAATTGAGCTTTAAGCCCTGTTAGAACGCTGTTATCTCATCAAAAACATGCCCAAAGTTGTGTTGTGTTTTATTTACACATATATGAGTAACCCTTTATTATGAATCTATCTGCATTCAAAGCTGAAAAAGCTCTGTTCCACCTTGTGATGTCATGAAGCGGTAAACTAACTTCAGAACTTCAGGATTGAAATTATCCAAATTATCCTAGCAAAGGTCTATGGAGTTTAAAAATACAGTGGAAGAGAGGAAACAATATTATAACATAGATCAGAAAACAGCGTAATATGGGCCCTTTACATAAAGGTAACATTAACTAATTGTTTAGTGTAATAATGTAAAAAGTGTAATAATGTAAAAAGTGTATCTGACCTTCATACAGAGCACTGTTTTGCTGTGTCCCTCCAGGGTCCGCAGCAGGAGCCCGTTCTTGGCGTCCCTCACACTGATGGTGTTGTCATAGGACCCCACCAACAGGAGGCGCCGTGCCCCCTCCTGCGACGAGGCCAGACAGCTCACAGCCCGTGGCCCATGGCACTCGAACACATCCATCTGCCTGTTTGTCTAGATACAGAAAGATAATAGTAAATAATGATGGTTAGCAGTGTCATGAGTTCTTTTGTCTGTGTAATACCATAGTTGTTCAGGTGGCAAAAGAAAATGTTATTCTGTCAATTGGACAAATGTTTTTAATAGTGAATATATTTTGCCACTCATTCAGTTAAATAAAATAAAGTAGTAAAGTGTACCTTAATCTTAACAAGTCCTAACAGGATACTGGTTAAGTTCCTGCATTAAATATTTGTCTGAAGGGAGGAGCAAATACGCCCTAGTTGTTTACAGTAAGGAGTCTCATTATTTAAAGATGGACTGCGTAACTTGTCTGCTAGAGGGTCCATCACCTGAGATGTGCCTAGAATGTTCCACAGTATGGCCATAAACTTCTCCATGGAGACTTGCAAGCCAAATTACAGGATAGATGTGAGGAGTGGCAAACCCACTCACAGTAAATAACACCCTTAGTTGAAAAAAATGCAAGACAGACTAGTTTAAAGCATTAAAGCCACAGAGAGAAACAAGTTACCAACCCCTTCCTAAAAAGTTACACAGTGCACCTTTAAATAGCAGATACTCCATTGAATGACCAACAACCCAAGTTATATTTTGTTCAGTTGACAAGCCTTAACATGTAATACCTTGAGGTTAAAGGTGACCACAGTGCCATTGCCGAGTCCTGCGTACAGGATCTTCCAGCGACTGTGGAGGCAGAGGACTCTGTCGGTCAGTGAAAACTGCTCCTCAAACTTCAGTGTCTGTGGATAAGGAATCAAAAGACAATAATTATACAACAACAAAAAAAGAAAGAAGTATGTATTCGAGCTGAATTTCAATGGGACGTCATACAGGAGGGCAAATATGTCTACACATAATTGATAAATACCTATAAATTCCCTGCTATCATAACAAAGCCATGTACAAACTCTTTACTGAAGTTCAGTATGTTCTAAAGCCAGTATCAGACCCAAACCAGGAGCTGAATATAAGGGAATACTGTGCCAAACTGAATAACTAATATTATAATGATAATTTACCGTGAGACTGTAGCAGCGAATGGTCAGGTCACTGGAGCCAGTATATAGGCGATGATGGAGATAGGGAGCCGTAGACACCAGCAGAGCATTCACTTTGGAGCTGTGGCCTTCAAATACTGCTACACATTTATGACTCTGTAACCAAAAATATAACTATTAGCTCAAAAAAATACTGACAAATACTGACTTTGTGAAATACTGTGACTTGTAAAAGTGAACACTATTTAGTCTTTAGTAAAGTTTTGTGCAAGTTTATTTATTATTTTTTAAAATATTTTTTATTATTTTTTTTTATTATGTATTTATTTTATTTTAATTAAAACTGAAACTAGCAGTAAGCGACATTTCTCCACTTCACTTTCGGAACAACAACTGAATCTCAATACACTCTCTCTTTTTTAATTTTAATCTTCATGATTATTTATGTTTTGATTTGTTTTTATTATGATTTTAATGTATTTCTTATTCTGTAAAGCACTTTGAATTACTTTGTGTACGAATTGTGCTATACAAATAAACTTGCCTTGCCTTGCCTTGCCTAGAAGCAAGCTTTGGCATTTTTCTCATGAACTGACTTATATCGCTATAAGTTTAAATTTTTGTCAATATTGCACAGCCCTAGTAAGTAGTATAACATTTAAATTCTCCAAAAACATACCACAATATCAAAGGCCCTGACAGTGCGGTCCCCAGAGCAGGTGTATAGCAGCCTGTCATGAATCTGCATTGAGTTCACTGCCTCCACGTGGCCCTCGAAAGTTCCCTCTGTGGGCAAGTCATCCTCCCCGTGATCAGAAGAGACATCTAAAAATATAAAGGTACACTGCATTAGTTTAAATCTGTGTTTTACAACCTTTTATGAGTCATGGCACACTTTATTTGCTTGAGGAAACCCACAAACCCACTGAACTTTTTAAAAAGTTGCTGCAAATAATAATAGATTTTGTATTTGTAGATACGGTGTCTTCAGAAGTTTGCTTAGGGCAGCCCAAATGGCAATTTATTATATTAAATGAAGGCACAACTGACTATCCCACAAGGTACATTCATTTTTCCTGGACCAGTGCTTGACAATTAAGAGTTCTAATAATGTGATAATACTACTGTGGTTATAAATATAAATATAAATTCTTAGAAGGTTGTGTGACTGTTGGCTTTAGGCATTTGATATCTGTAACAATATCTTGACCATAAAAAGTACTATGGGGACCCCTTAGTCTATATATATTTGAGCTCGCCTCATAGTAGGGCAAAGCTAAATATGGAGGTTGCCATTTAGCTCTTTGGGTTGCCTTATTTGTTTATGGACTGAACATTCATTATGTAAATTTCTCTTCCATTATTATTTCACAAATAGATTATGTCACAATTAGATGCCAATTCAAACCACATTAAATATCTTTCTATCAATCAAAATATGAATGGTTGGGCATTTGTACAAAAAAGGTTCAATAGAAATCTTACCTGACGAAGTCTTTCCTACTTTTGGCAGTGTGAAGCTCTCCTGAACATCACTGAAAATGAAAGAAATGTTAATCATATATTTATAAAAGGGCTGCAAGTGTAAGGGTTTTAATTTGTCAAATAAACAGTTTAATATACCTCTCTGGAGCAGGAGATACGTCCATGTCACTGGTGGAGCTGACCTCAAAACAGGCCACATTTTGGGCTTCTGGTTTGGAGGAGTATGGGTCCTGGGCTGGACCACTACAGCCCTGTGCATTCTTCTCAAGTTCAGACTTCACTGTAACCGGACAGAGCATCACAGGGGACTGTTTCATGCTGCTTTTTGAAGGCTTTGGATCTTCTTTCTCAATATGCAGATCCTCTGTCTCCTCCATTTTGACACTGTCTTCCCTCTCCTCTGTTTGCTGGTTGGAGGTACTGACTTGGGACCCTCCACTGTTCCTCCTCCTGGAACGTGGGCACCGGGGTCTGGACCCTTCAGTATCCACCTCTGTATCACTGCTCTCTGGCAGCTCTGAACTCTGTGCTTTCTTCAGTAATTTCCTCTTCTTCAGTTTCCTCACCTTCTTTCCACTCCGCAACTCGGACGGAGAGGCGGGCACATGGAACTCAGAGGGCACAGAGGGAGTCTCAAAAGATGGGGCAGCTGTACTTTCTACAAAACTGCCCATTTCTGAGTCTCTCCAGCCTGGCGCGAGCATTTTATCATTAGTGCTAGCCTCAGCATAGTCTCGTGCCTGCAGGCCTTTCTCCATAGACTGCACCAGATCAGCTAAACCCTCTTTGGAGTCAAGAGGCTCTCCAAACTCATCTCGCTCCTGGTCTGAGCGCCTTTGGCACAACTCAGACCATCGCTTAGGAGATGGGAAAGGGCATGCTGCTGCTTCTGTTAAAATGAAAAAAAAAATGAAATGAAAAAAGGAAAAAGGAAAATGGCCATGGTCAATATACAATGTAATATAAAACTGATAGTAAGTGGACAAGCTCGACTCAGTTGGTCCATTCGGTCTTACTCAAACAGTTGGAGATGGGACTGTCTGTAATTTGAGTCCAGTTTGAGTAATTGAGTAATTTGAGTCCAATGGAAGACAAAAACATCTATTGATGTTTTTGTCTTCCATTGAATTAATTATTATTTAGAACTACCTCTTATGTTGTCTCATTTTAGATCTGGTATAGCTCTAATTTAGATAACCAGTGGTACTTGAAAAGCCAAATATTATCATAGATGTTATCTAGGTGGTGTGAAAAGTTTGCAAACTGCCAATTTAGATTAATAAAAAAACATTCAAATGTACAAATAATTATTTTTAAATTGAAGTAGTTTGATTGCTTACCTGTTGCAGATGCAGCAGAGGGCAGTTCTGGTGTGGTGCTGTGGGCACAGATAGCAGAGTCTTGTTCGGGGCTGATGTGGACAGGGGACCGTGGTTCCTCTTTCACAGCCACAGGAGTAAAGGGTACACAGGGGGCGGGGGGAGAGGCGCGAGGGCTGGTGCCACACAGAGGGGGGACTGTGATGGAGGGGACAGAGGAGGAGAAGGGCAGGTCTGAGTCATCTCGTCTCTCCTCTTTCACTATAGAGTCAGGGGCCTCCTCTGCACCGCCTGCTTGAAAAGGTCAAGACATTTAAAGACAGTTATGACAGTATATGATGTGCACGTAAAATTATTAACATATTTTGCAGACTTAGATCCAATCCCATACAATTTTTGTCAGTCCCTTACCTTGCATCCCTTTAAGCAACTCAATGCGCTTGTTTCTCAGTGTGCCCATCTCTGTAGTCATCTAACAAAAAGAAAGGAGCATCATTAAAACATTCAAGTAATGTAAATATCAAAAACAACAAAGATGCAAATATCTAAAGTGAGTATTCTATAAATCCCAGATGAATGAAAAATTTCCTTTGCACTTGAAAAACGAATCAGTCAGGGGATACCATATTTCACTTCAAGCCATGGTATAATGTTGTTACCATTATTAGTCTCTGTAGACTACTAATGGTAACAACAATAATCTCCAAACCTCAGATTGGAAATTCCAGGTCTGAAATAATCCAAATGATTCTAGTGAAGATGTATGAAGTTTGAAAACACAGTGGAGCACTTCCCATATTACCACATGATATCACTAACTTTTCTTACCTGTTGCTTAGCCATCATCAGCCGCTGCACTTCCACGTAGGCAGCTTCCAGAGCCGCACGAGCCTTAATCAGGTTTGTGTCCAAACTCAGGAGAGACCGACTGAGCTCATCCTCGCGTAAAGACACCACCAACAGCTCCTCAATGTGGGAACGGTCTGCAACTACAAATAACATGTGCATTAGTCACTGACCCAATATAATTCTTGGTAGTTCACAGCAGGTTGTACCTTTTTTGGATTTTTTCCTTCTTTTGGTGTGATGCTCCAAAGAAGATGTCTCTGGGTGAGGCACGTCCTAAGTAAAAAAAAATTAAATTAGTAAATTATTATTTCAACAGACATTTCTGAAAATCAGTTCATATTGTTCAAATCTTCAATTACTCACTCTCGCTCTCCTCTTTTTCGATGTCCCTTGTCCATCACACATCTCTGTTCCAGAGCTGATCTCATCGACGACAGAATCAGCCCTCTGCCATGCCTTCGCCGCCCTCTGTGGAGTGTCTTCAGCTTCACCCAGGCCCATCTCAATCTCCTGCAGAAGATCAGTATCCTGGGAGGGCTCCTGGGGCTCTGACTTGATGACTATATTTTCCAAAAACGGAGCATGGTTTGGCGTTGGGGCGATGCTGCTCTCAGATAGGGAACGTTTTCGGGAGGTGGGCGGAGTCTGGATGTCCAGCAGTGATTCCCATTGGAAGCCCTGGAGAAGCACAAAGTCGTCCTCTTCCTGACTGTGCTCCTCTTGGTCCACTGGCACCATCTCTATCCCAAATCTAGAGGAGAGAGGAAAGACAAGGCATAAACTTGGGAGTGAAAATCTATGACATACTAGTTTGAAGAATTAATTCAAGTATAGTGGGTTTAAAATAATAAACATATAGGTATATATACAAAACAAACATAAAAACATAGCATATATAGTCAGCTGAAATTAACAAATAATAGCCTGATTTGAAAATACATATCTCAGTGGGTTTTCAGGGCTCAGAAGGGCATGGTTAACTGTGGTTTATGTTGTTGAACAGATACGAGGCAGTTCAAACAGCAATGCATAAAGTAAACTCACTTCATTTTAAAAGGTTTTGATGTTTGATACTATACCTTAATAATACCATCAAGATAAGATTGCATTTTCAAGTTGGCTACAGGAGGGGTAAAATATTTAATACCACTTTGTTAACTCTTACCAAAGACTAATTCACAGAAAAGCCCCAACTCCAAATAAACATGGTCATCACTTACCTTGGCATGCCTTTCCCCTTGTCCTGCTTCTTCCTGACTTCGTGATAGACCTGTTCCCAGTTCACGTTTCGTCTGGACCCAGAGGAGCTGATGAGCTGCCGGACAGTGGGCTTCAGTCCTGAATCTTTATCAGAGTCGCTCTTCTTCGACCCGCTCAGATTTCGGACACGTCTCGCAATGTTCAGGTTGGGCTCAAGGCTGGGAGAACTTTTGGCCTTATTTGGGATCATGTGTTTGGTCAAATCCTTCTTTAGGAGAGGGGGCAAGTCAATTTTAGATTTTTGTGATTGAGTTTGTGGGTCACTAGTATTTGAGGCATCATTTTCTATGGTAGATTGTACAAATTTATCTTCAAATGGTTCCTTCTCTGTACTACTTTTGATTTTATCACTTTCCTGGTTCATGATAGGACTGGCTGAGCTTTCTACGGATGTACTGACTTGAAGATGCTGGAGGGACTGGTCTGGAGATAGCTTGGCAGGTTTACTCAGTGCTGGAATACATGGCTTAACTTGATTCTCCCTAACAGTATTTTCCTTATTGACTCCAACTTGCCTTTGCTCCAGTACCTGTGTTGCTTTTTGTTCGATGTTACTTAAACTATCCAAGGACCACCGCTTTTCCAGCTGTTTCACTTTCTTCACAGTTTCAGTTAGCTGCCGATCTGATTTTGATAAACCACTCAGGTTAGTTTTTGTCTTCAACTTGTCATTATTTTGACTAGATGCCTTGTTAACTTGAGCTCCACCACTTGGGCCTGCACCTAGGGAGGGTCTCCTTTCAGCTTTTTGTGCTGGCGTTTTTGCCTTTTGAGTAGATGGGCTAAGAGTAGCTGTAGTAGTTGTAGCAGCAGTAGTAGGATTAATGGTCATATTTTTCTGACCATCTCTCTGAAGACTACTACTTCTGCTGCTGTTGTTACTACTTTCCCCACTTGAGTTTCTTTTGTCAAGTTTGTAAGTGCCACTTTTCATTGCCTTCTCTACTTTTTGTGATTTGGAAGCTTTCTGAACAAGATTTGGCATGGATTCCGACCCTTTATTATTGACGTGGTATGGCGACCAGCGACACGTTTTGTCAAATTTGGGGTTGCTGCCAAAAGACTTGTTGCCCTTATTATCAGGATTCTCCTCTTCTGTGTTTTGTTTTTCCGCACCCTTAGGCCCATATTTCTGCTTACCTCCTTGGTTTGTGGCTTGATTCTGAAATTGATTGACGCCTTTTGTGAAGAGCTTCGGTAAGGAAGGGAACAAAGGAGGATGTGACCCCAAAAAAGGAGGTCGGACATTTTGAGATATGTTATTGCACCCGTAAACACCATTGCTGCTGCCTGAATTACTGATCCAGGGAGGTGGGATTTTGTTGAAGTTCTTGAAGTTTGGAGGGTCTTGTGCATGCCATGTGGAGCTCTTGCCCCATTTACTCTGCTGCCAGGGTTTCATGTTTTGCATGTGTCCGGGGTTGGTGCCATATTGGTTGCCCTTGTACCATGATCCGTGCTGGGGGCCATAAAGGTTGGACTGCTGTTGTAACTCGAGTCGAAAACGCTCCTTTGTTTCCTTTAATCTTAGCTGGAACTCCTCCTTCCTCTTTCGCTCAGCTTCTTCTTGTGCGAGCTTTGCAGCAGCTGCTTCCTTTTCTTTTCTATAAGCAAAACAATACAAACATAAAGCGATTCTAACAGAGTAGAAAAAAATATTACAAGTGGAATACAGTATTATTGATGTATTATCAGGGGTGTCCAAACTGGAAAATTGGCCCACAGTATCCTGGGAAGTACTTTTTACTGCTTAAATAATCCATTATCACTTAAATAACTATTTTGATGAGACAGAGACTTGCTGTTAAGGTTTGGCCTTTGTTTCAACCCATGGCCACATTAATGTATGCAGTGATTGTCTTCAAAAAGTATTATAGAATCATCTGAACAGTTCTGTTACTGTTATTGTAGTGATTGTTACAGTTAAAAATGAAAAATTCAAAATCAAAATGACCCTCTTTAATGGCTGATTTACGCACACTTAAAAATAATCAAGACGTGTTTTGTATTATTAGATGACATATCAAATAAGGCAGAGGAACGGGTCTTGTACGTGAATGTTTTTAGGCTGTAGCTCTGACATTGGACTCCAGGCGCCGCAGATGCTAAAAAAGGCCAATAAGCTTCACCAGCCAGAATGACTCTATACAAGGGCCAAGCACATGAGCACTCACAGCTATATACACACATCACATGTTAGCTCAGATATGGAGATAAAGCACTTAATCACAGAAGTCACACATTAACGGTACATGATGAATCAGCTCTGAGGGACTATAACAGCTTTGATCATTTCTGTGTTGATAATCTTGTTTGTTTGATTTTTATCTACAGTCTTGCTTTTTTTAATAATGATCTTCCTCTTTGATTTGCTCTCTTCATGTGGTCCTTAGTGATCATTTTAACCTGATATGTTTACTCAGATTTCTGAAAACTTTACACAATTATTCAGACATTAAGGACGATGCTAGATTTGCAATGATCATACCATAAAAATTGTGATGTTCTTACAGATAGTAAAAAGTACACCTCTATTTTAGAGTAATCTAAAAATGCATACACAACCAGTCAAAACTACAACTACCATTTGTCAACTAGGAAGCATTCACACTTGCACCACATCAAAATTGGAACAAAACTGGGATTAAAACAGGACTAGAAAAGGACCAAGCCAAGTTCACATCATTCAAGACTAAACAAGGGTCAAACCAGGACCTAAT
>NW_026570971.1:22961966-23036966 GCF_026225935.1 Boleophthalmus pectinirostris | reverse complement strand
TTGCCCAGGTGATGGCCCAGGATGTGCGGAGAGAGACGCCACTGCAGTTCAAACTCAGGGTCAAGTTTTTCCCAGAGGACGTGTTCGAGGAGCTGATCCAGGACGTCACACGGCGCCTCTTCTTCTTACAGGTGAAAGAGGACCTTCTGTCAGAGGATATTTACTGTCCCCCAGAGACTGCCGTGCTCCTCGCCTCATACGCCGTTCAGGCCAAGTTTGGAGAGTACGATAAGTCCGCACACCAGACGGGGTACCTGGCCAACGAGCGCTTGCTGCCAAAGAGGTGAGGGGTCCCATTGCTGCTATGTATTGTGTGTTGGTATGTCTATGAACTGTCCCATCTCATGTCAAAGTTGGGTTAGTATAGTACAATACAGCCAACAGTAACAATAGTCAAATTAATGAAGAATATTTTTCTGTATTAATTTGACTATTGTTGTATTATGGAAGCCTTGCCCTATCCCTAATTAAAGCAACACCGCGTAACATTTTGGTAGCAGCATGTCACCTGCATGAGTCCATGGAAGTAAACAGTTTAAACCAGACTTCTGAATATTCTCCACTGAGAATTGTGCCATTTGCCAGAAGAATGTATCCAAAGCAATTAAGGCCAAGTTTGAGTCAGGTTTGTGGAGATGCAAGCACACTCACAGGATGCATATTTTTTCAATGAGTTTTAGTGGAATAATTATCCATAATAAAATATATATGCTTTTATATTAGTATATTTTTTGGTACAGTAGGTCTTTAAATAGAGTCCCAGCCCTCACAATTTTCTGAATGTGTCTCTCCACTCTTCACATCCATTTCCTGTATTATAAAACCTATGGGTCAAGACATATTCAAACATTTTAAAAGATCTGAAACTGATATAGAGTTTGGTAATCACAATCAGAATTACTTCATTAATTCCATTAATTTTGTTACAGGAGAAATAGTTTTCAAATTTAAAATTTGAAAATTAATATTAAAATTCATACATCTGTCTTTATTATCAACTGAACCCTAATTGAAGATAGTACTGTCAAAACATATTTAAATTATCTAGGAAAAGTTGAACCCAGAAGAATATCTAAAAATAAATAATATTTTAAATGGGTTATTGTACATATTAAGGGTACCTGGAGGCTATAAGGCTTGTAAGATCAGAGACACAAGACTCTGAGGTACTGTATACATAGTGATACTCTGTGCAGAACAGGTGCTTTAGGCTCTCACTGGGCAAACAGAAAGTCTGAAGTAAGTGTCTGAAGAATGAGAGAGCCTCGGGATATTGGCAGTTTTAGTTTAAGGAGCCTAACATGGATCAATATTTAACCAGAGATCAGGGTGAGTCACTTTTACGAGAAGTCAGATGCCTTTCCTCTGGGTCACATCCTGTTAGTTTGGTAAAATGTTGCAGAAACATGAGTAAGAAGTAAATAATAAACTGCTCTAATTTCACATTTTATTGAGTGATTCCATAGATCTGACTCAGGACTCAGACAATCAAAAATCCTGAAGGGCTCATATTATTATTAGGAAGTTTTTAAACTCTATACACCTTCATGAGAATAATTTGGATAATATAATCCTGGAATTGCCAGTCTCTACTGAAATAATAGTGAAAGGTGGCTGTTGTAGAATTCTAGAGAGATCCTAAAAGAGTTATTCAAACATGTGTGAATGAAACAAAACACAACTCCAGGTATGTTTTTGAGGAGGTAACAACATTCTAACATGTCTCCATGAAGATGTGATTTTGCTTGCATTGTTCCACAGTATGACATAAACTTTATCTATCTCCATGGAGACAAGCAGGTGACATTCATTCATTCAAGCGACCATACTCCAGTACATGTTTTTTCAAGATATTTTTTGAGCAATAACAACACCTGCAAATGACTAAACATTTAATGCCCTGCTGTGGAACATTGCTTTGCTTTACTAGAGCTATTTTAACTTTTTTCTTTACTACGCAATTCCATGTATCTTACTTAATATATGTGATGTCCTCTATATATGTAAAATGTATAAAGCAGTAAAAACATTGAATGAGATGGTGTGTCCAAACACTTGTTCGTTTAGTGTATGTTTTTGGTTACGTGAAACTACTCTATTTTAAAGTTGAATCTAATCTAGTTTTTTGTTTTTGATTTCTTTGCACAGAGTTCTGGACCAACACAAGCTGTCCAAAGAGCAGTGGGAGGAGAGGATCCAAGCTTGGCACCAGGAGCACCGCCACATGCTCAAGTGGGTTCAGCCAATACAAAGATTCAACTGCACTTTTTACATCAAATAGGGAAAGCACTGTGGCGAGACCAGCAATGCTGTACAGATTAGAGGAGCAAAGTTGGAAATGGCAGACTTTGAAGATAACATGGTTCTTTCTTTGTTCATGTTGAAAGTAGATTAGGGAGGCGGGTTTTCAATGTTATTTCAAGGTTTGGCATTAAAATTGTTAGGGTTGAGTAGTTTTGACTAGATTAATTTATATTGTTTCCTTATATGACTTGGTGCTAGATTTTCCTCAATTGTTTGATGACATTTCTGTTTTAAGATGGTATTGCCTGAAGAAAAGAAATCTGACAAAATTATCTTAATTATTTTCTACCCCACTGACAGATAATTATGCTTGAAGTGAAAAGCATATTGAAACTTATCAAGTAATTTTAGCCATTTAAGATGATCAGAAGTATGTGAACCAGGATCGGTATTGTGAATTATTGTAATTATAACTAATCTAGAATATTTTGGAGTGTATAGAGATGGTGAAAATGAGCAGTAAGGTGATGTGATTTGAAAATAAGAAGTCAAAGAGTTGTTTTTTTTAAGTTTTTTTTTATGTTTATGTGAGTCGATAGGATACTCAAGATAGATGAGGAAATACAGTTTAAAGCAGTGACTAACCTTGCAAACTACTTCTATATATGAGAGGAACAGAGATAGATATAAATAGATCAAGTGTTGAGGCTGTAACCATAATATGTTCCTTTCTTATCAAATGCTAAAATGTAAACTTATAAAATTTTTCTAAAACTTTGTGAACAGGGAGGAGGCTATGATTGAGTACCTGAAGATCGCTCAGGATCTGGAGATGTACGGAGTGAATTATTTTGAGATCAAGAACAAGAAGAGCACCGACTTGTGGCTGGGAGTGGATGCTTTGGGACTCAACATTTACGAGAAGGATGACAGGTACAGAGATGTATTACTAAACAGTGTTCATAGACGTTAGATACACAAAACATAATGGGGTTGTGATTTTATGCAATGACCGACTGTGGTTGCCTAATCCAAGTATCCAGGTAAATTATGCTCTCAAACAAATTATTATTTTTCATTGACCATTAGCATACCTGGGCCATAGTTTGTATTGATCCAAGTTTGCACAAGGCATAGTTAAGAAACAGTTCATTGTATTGCTTAAAGGTGCATTGTCACAGTATGGTGTTTAACATTTCTATTTTCATGGAGACCAAACCAGACCAAGTTACAGGTCAGATCTGTGGAGAGGCATCCCCACTCAGAGTCAGAATGCCTGTTTTTCTAGGTATGTTGGAGCAATAAAACAACCTGTAATGGAATACATTTATGGAAGAGCTGTTTAATGTCATACTGTGCAACATTCCAGGCAGAGAAATTACATATCCAGAGAAACAAGCATAAAAGTCCAACCAAAAAAGTAACAAGGTGCACCTTTAACTTATGATAACTATATTTTCTGATATTGAACTCAGTGACCGAGTTACAAATTCACAAAAGTGCCTTAAATATGCACTTTTCTATACCTGTCTGAACCCTAGTAGTTTATTGACATGTTGACACACTAGTACACAGAAAGGTCAATATGACAGTTACACAGCAATCAATGAACTTGGTAGTACATATGACCACACGGCTGAGGTTAGTGCAAACAATGTTGTGGGTTTTGTTTAACTTTGATGAAAAAAATAGATAAATTTCAATGGAGTCCTGGCTGAAATGGGCCACAGCAAGTTTTACACACACGTAACATTATACATTAATGAAGCATTTTATCGCTCTTCCTGTCTTTCTCCTCTCTTTGCCTCTCTTTGCCTCTCCCTCCCTCTCTCTCCTGTGTCGCTCTCCCTCTCATCTTTCCAGACTTACTCCAAAGATTGGATTCCCCTGGAGTGAAATAAGAAATATCTCCTTTAATGATAAGAAGTTTGTGATCAAGCCTATTGACAAGAAAGCCCCAGTAAGTTATTTGTTTCATCAAATTAAAAGTTCTTAATATGACTTTACTGGGCATTGGACCCTTTTGGAAAAGTGTGTATGATACAGAAATGTATTATTTACATTGTTTATATTATTTAATAATTTAATAATGTTACTTATTTATTTTATTATTTTATTTATTAGCAAATACAGTGGGATTGCAACTAACAGTTGTTTTTGTTGTTAACTAGTAAATGATAGTTTTTATGATTAGTTGACTAATCAAACTATTAATTTATAGAAAATTTGTATTTTTAATACATTTTTAACCTAATGAAGTTTGAAATATAATGACTGAGAGTTTCTTTTGGCATGTGCTTTAGGGTCTGTATCTTAACAACTATGAAAATATGATTTGAATATTTTTTTTATAGTCATCATCATCATTTATTATTCAAATTAATTACTGCAGCCCCACAATACAATAACTTAACACTGTAATTCTTATTTTACTTTAGATATTTTCTCATTTTCTTTGCAGGACTTTGTTTTCTATGCCCCTCGCCTGAGAGTGAACAAGCGGATCCTGCAGCTGTGTATGGGGAACCATGAGCTGTACATGCGCCGCCGCAAAACTGACACCATCGAAGTTCAGCAAATGAAGGCCCAGGCCAAAGAGGAGCGTCTGCAGAGGAAGATGGAGAGGTCAGGCTTAGGGCAGAGGGGGCAATGGGGCTGAGACAAGACAACAATATTTGTTAGTAAACTAACAAAAGTAAAGATTGAAAGCCATGAATGAAGCAAATGTTTATTCAAGATTAATTTATTGTCATTTTACAAACAAGTCACAGGTGTGGAACAACATAAAAATACTCAAATTTGTCAAAGAACAATTAAAATGAAATCAGTAAAAGACCACACAATTCTCATGCCAGGTTAAAAGTCAGTGAGTAAAAGTGTCTTAAATAAAACTTAAAAGCATCAACTGAAGGGGTGATCTTAATGTGATGGGAGGAGAACCTTCTAAAGTTTGAGGCCGACCACAGACGCATAATGCTTTGCAGACAAGCTTGATATATGCATAGGCTAATTTAACTGTCTTACAGCATCTACATATACTATACTAACTATAAACTGATTTCACAATGGCTAATTCAGGACTACACCAGAAGAAAACCAATCTTAAACCAAGGCTAAATCAAGACTGCATTTCTATACCAAAACCAGAGCTAACTGAGCCTAAACCATGACTAAACCAAAGCTGAACTAACTTGTGTTTTCTGTTGCAGAGATCAGTTGGAGAGTGAGAAGAAGAGAAGATCGGACATGGAGAGAGAGAAGGAGGAGATGGAGAGAGAGAAACGGGAGTTGATGATGAGACTTCAGGAGTACGAGGAGACCACCAGGCGAGCTGAGAGAGGTCTTTATTTCACAAGTTCACTTTCACTGCCATTTATGGGCATATAGCGCCCTCTGCTGTCTGTCATTGATGAAATGTTGAGCATATTTTTCCACAGTTATCGCAGTTATTGTTCCAAATATTTTTTTTAAAATATGGAATAAAAAATATATCTTGTATGATTCATTCACTGAGCTATAGAGGCTGCAATGGGTCTGATAAATGAATGGCTGCCGTTTAGGTTTTTACTCAAATGAGAGACTAATGTGAGGCTCTTTCTCCTTTCTGTTGAATAGTTGGATGATTGTCTTTGTAATGAATGAATACATCAGCATTAACAACTGATACTTGTATATATTATAGCTGTAACTATATTTGATTTGAACCTGTCTACATTATATTACGGAACACAGGAATATTCTTTATGAAATTTGAAATAAAAATGCTTCATACTGTACCTTTAAACAGTTCTAATAGAAAGTGCTGAATCAAACTACTAAAAATTGGTTTGACTTTTCTTATTAAAATGTTATGTTATTTTGTAAGTCTGTAAAAAAAAAAAAAAAATCCCTTATATTAAAATGCTGTTTTTACTATATGTGTTTTGTACAATATTTGCCCTTGGAAATTTGGGCATCACTTCTGCATCTTGTTTTTGACATTATTGAACCCTGTGCGCCCAGAGCTCCAGGAGCAGTTGGACCGAGCACAGCGTCTGGAGGAGGAGCGTCAGCGTGTGGCGGAGGAGGCGGCCCGACTGGAGACTGAGCGCATGGAGGCCATTATCGCCAAAGAGGAGCTGGCCCGACAGGCAGAGGACCAACTCAAGAACCAAGAGCAGCTGGTGAGCCCCCGACCACAGTCAAGTTACATTAGGACATATTAAATGACCGTAGGACTGGCGTTAATGCGTGTTTTAATATTGTATAGGTTAGATTGCATTTTTTTATGGAATTATATGATTATGATTATTGTAGGTTATATTTAAAAACAACTCTACTGCAGCTCTATAATAACTTACAGAAAATGCAATCTAGTGATAAATTAAAGTGGTCTTTCCTATTTTCCTGCATTGTAATTATCTAACATTCGGAGTATGTAAGAAATAGTTTAGCATTTTTCTGAAAATAAATTAGTGTCATATTTTGTATTGTCCTGCTTAACACAAGACACATTTAAAGATGCACTGTGTAACTTCTCTGGAGAGGGTCTGTAACCTGTTTGTGTCCATAGAGATGTTAATGCTTTGGTTTAAATTGTCCAGATTATGGTATTAGATTAATCTGTCTTGCATTTTCTCAACTACAGGTGTTTAAGTGCTCAAAAATATCTGAAAAATGTTAATTTTAACTGTGAGTGGGGTCACCTCTATATAATTCTAACTTGTAATTTGGCAAGCAGATACTCCACCAGACCAGTTACACCGTGCACCTTTAAACTGATTAGAAATTGGTGATTCGATCATCATAGACTGCGCTGATGCCTCTCATATCTTAAATGGGGGTCGTAGCTTGTTTAAATGTTCAGGTTAGGTAATATTTTCTTGAGAAATATCAAAAACTGTTGAACATGGTAATTTAAAGGTGCAATGCATAATATTTTTAGTAGAGGATCCGCCACTGATATATTATTGCTTTGCCTTGAATGTTCCACAATTAAACCTATCTATCACAAGGGAGACAAGGAGGCTGAAGCACTACACTACATTACAATTCAGATCTGTGGAGAGTTGCCCCTATTCACAGACGGAATTATTGTATTTTTGGCGCCCATAATTAATAGAGACAAGTAGGTAGCAGACCCTCCACCAGAAAAGCTGCGTAGTGCACCTTTAAATTAGCAACACACATATATCTTTATATCTTATCTATAACTATCTTTAACACACTAACAAATCAGAATTCCCAAAGCATCATCTGTACAAAAACTACGTAATGTTGTGATCTAATCTAAAATTCAGCGATAAGTCATAGAATGATTTCCTGTTCTCTCATTCATAAAACAGGAACACAAAAAACAGGTGTCCAGTGTCATATTTGTACTCAACACTGTGTGCTTTTCCCTCAGGCGGCTGAGCTGGCCGAGTACGAAGCCAAGATCGCCGCTTTGGAGGAGGCCAAGAGAGTCAAAGAGGAGGAGGCGGACACATGGCACAGCAAGGTCAGAGTCACTAGAGCATAGAGGGGTATATATGTATAATCACATTGTACTAACAGGGCTAAAGGGACATGTTTTATACACTAATTGGTTCAGCCCTAACTGTAGTACCACATCACTGGCTCTTAAACCTTTCACTTCACATACCTCATAGAATATTTTGATCTTCCTTTGACAAATTCAGACAAAACCAGGTGTAAAACTGGACTAAAATAGGCCTAAACTAGAACCAAGTCAGGACTGTGAACCAGATCAAAACCGGGGAGAAACCAGAATATCCCCGTCTTAATACTGGACCTAAAACATAAATAACTAAAGATAAAATTGTATCTAATTATAGTAAATAAAGTTGGAACAACAGAAGACTGGCAAAGGCAGGCCAGGTGCGACCAGTGGTTCACATACCACAGTTTGAGAAGCTCTAGATTACAACGTGATGGAGAGAAAATTGTGATGCCAGTGCTATTCCTTATTATACTTTAATAGATACTGAGACAGGAACCATAACATAGCATAGCATAGCATAGCATTGCATAGCATAGCATAGCAAAATAATTTGTCTAATGTAAGTTCAAGGGACCATTATTAATACTTTATTTACTTTATTATACTAAACTGTAATGTTTTTAGGCCAAAGAGGTGGAGGAGAGCCTGGTCCGCACAAAAGAGGAGCTGCAGACAGTCCGGAGGTCTAACTCTCGTGGTGGGTCTTCTTCTTCTTCTTCGGACAGTGAGAGTGACCACGAGCACAGCGAGGAGAACAGCACCTACAGCGCTGAACTGCACCAGAACGAAATCAATGACCACCACGAGGAAGAGGAGCGGCTGACCGAGGCTGAGAAGAATGAAAGACTCCAGAAGCAACTCCAGGTCAGGAAGAGAGGGGGAATTATTATAAACTTAAAATAAAATACAGTTCATTCGCAATCAGTATATAAACACGCTATATATTTAAATAACTTCAAAAGCAAAAATAGTTCAACTTCAGTAGCAAAAATAGATATCTCCTTTAACTCCAAGCCTCTGATGACTTTTTTCAAATAAACTGTCCACATGTTTCCAGTGAGAGCACATGCCTGTCTATGTCTATTTTCAAGAATACTTCAGTTATGCCTCTCCCTTCGTCTCTGTAATTACTGGTATACACTTTGATGTCAAATAATTGTAAATGATTAGTGCCTGTCGACCTAAGCAAAGGTCACCAGTTTGATCCCCACTAAACCAGTACATATTGTAGTTGTGTACTTGGGCAAGACATGTCACCCACCATGTCTATATGTGAAAAAATTATGTAAATGAGTAGACGGTGGTGGGTCTATGGGGCTGATGGCTAGGCCTGTCAGGATAACAGGAAGTGCAATATGTTGAGATAAATGATAATATTGAAACTACTTTACTACCATTACCGTTAACGCTGTGTGTAAGATGAGCCCAGTAAACCATTTTTAAATAAACGGTATCTTTAAAAGGCCTGAGCTGCAACAAATAATAATAGAATAAAAGGTAATTATTCAACCCTCCAAAGTTCAAATCATATTGTATTAACAACCCAAATTCACAAAGAAAATGTACACATGATAAATACTGATCTCCAAAATATATTGTTCCAACTTTCACATATTGAATATATATAAGGCAATATACTAAATACTGTGTACCACCCACTGATGGCACAGATTGGCCATACTTCACCAGTCTGCTCCAAGGCAGCTGTAGCTACAGATGACAATCAACTAAGAGTGAATGCATAAAGACGATAGTGTGAAGTCTGTAAAGCACAAAGTACTGTGTAAACCAAGGCATTAGTATTCAAAACAATCTACAAACACCAGATTATAATTTATTTTTACTAAAACAAATCAACAGTGTGCATGTAAACACTTTCAGTTGACATGATATGAAGTCAAAATATGACCTTCCCCATTATAAGATTATATAGGGCTTAACAAGGTTACAGATGATAATAAAGGTTTGACTTTAAGCTTTAAATATAATCATAATTACACTTTATGTTAATGACATGGTTTTGTTCAAGTGTTGTTCTGGGAAGTGCTGTTTGGTCCATTCACATAAAGCATTATACGATAAAGAAGTGAAAGTGAGTGATGCTATAATTATGGCGATGGATAAAAGTAACAGAAACAAGAAGCAACAACAGTAGTGTTGAGAAAGAGAGGAAGTTGGAGGAAATGTTCTAAAATGGTCAAAATAAGAAAAACATTGCTTTTGTTTGGTACTTTTTCAGATGTGTCATCTGCATACATTTACGTACTGATAGTTCTCTAACTAATATAACAAGCTGCATAACAGAATTTACATAAGGTGGGATGATTAGCATTGGTACACTACGTATTCAAATGTACTTGTATCAGAGAGTACAAACATTGTGTTCTAAAACATCTCTTTTCTTTCTTGCCCCAGGCCCTGAGCTCAGAGTTGGCCACTGCTCGCGATGACAACAAGAAGACAGCCAATGACATGCTCCACGCCGAAAACGTGCGTGCCGGTCGGGACAAATATAAGACCCTTCGCCAGATTCGTATGGGCAACACCAAGCAAAGGATTGATGAGTTTGAAGCTTTGTAGATGCATATGAAATTCGAGATGTAAAATACCTCGCAAAGTCTGGTCTGTCCACTTAAATTAAAATATATTGGGTGAGACTTTAGTTTAGGGATCACATATTAATGCTAACTAAGTGGTATTTGTTATACTAATTAGCTGTTACTTAGCTATTAGTTTGTATTATCAAACACTTATTATGTTTATTAAAGCTGCACTATGTAACTTTATTGTTGGTTGTGCATCATCTTCTGGTTTCTGTGGAAATGTCATTGCTCTGCTTGGAATGTTCCACAGTATGACATTAAATAGATCTACCTTACATGTATTCAATTACAGGTCAAAAATACCTAGAAAAATAAGAATTCTGACTATGAGCGTGGGTCGCCTCTCCACAGATCTGACCTGTAACTTGGTCTGATTTGGTCTCCATAAAGATAGAAAGGTTTAAAATTGTGAAACATTCCAGTCAAAACAATAACATCTCTGTGGAGAAAAGCATTTGATGGACTCTCCACCAGAAAAGTTACACAATGCACCTTTAAAATTTTAGTGTATGTACAAAAATATCTATTGTAATCCCCACTACTTTAATGGAAAAAAAAGTTAGTAGGCTTAATACTGCAAACTACAGCCTTAGACAAAAATACATTGAAAGTACTTTATAAATACTAACAAAGATGCAATTAAGCACTTCTCATGCATTTTACTATTAGCTAGCTATTAATATGTGATCCCCAAACTAGTGTTAGCATATATTGTTTTTAGACACATATAGGATGAAGGAAGTTTGGGAAAGGCTATAATAGCACAATACAGAAAATATAACATACAATAAATACTTTTGGATAGGTTATACTTTTAAAAGAAACAAAAAACTTCTTACAGGACTTACAAAACAACAATAATTTTCATGAATGGAAAGCACTCATCTTTTGTTGTTGATTATTATAGTTCATCCCTTCTTAATTGTGCATGTTTGACTATGTTAACGCTCCAAACATCTCCACTGTACTACTCTCTCCACTAAAATGCAAATATAATCCTGTTTTGTAACATTAATACGAACAAAAATGGAATGTACAATTATTTGTACATTATTTCTTTGTACGCTAGCAAGAAAAGTACCATGAAGTAAGTGTCACCTATTTCATGTCTTCAATAATAATAAAGACTATTTAACTACTTTAAAAATGCGTCATGAAGTATTTACCAGAAATTATGAGAAACACCAGTGAAACACCAGACTGTGTAACTAAAAACAGTGATTATCCATTCACTGTTTTGCTCAAATCACAAAGGTTGTTACTTTTGTCTATAGAGTTGACATACCAGGTCCTTTTACTGATATGAACAGGTCTTTTGTGCTTTTCTAAAGTTGACTACTAAAACTAATTTCCTTCCTCCTCGTTCATGTATTTGTTTTAAAGACGACATTGCAGCTTCAGTCTTGTTCAAACTGTCTTACGTAACTAACTTGAATACAGTAGCAGGTGTTGAATAAACATCTTTTCAAAATTTTAATGGCTCAGTTCAACTCAAAATAATGCAAAAAAGTAAATAAATAAAGTAAAACTAGTGGGTTATATGCTTTCTCAACCTGATGAGAACAGAAAGGAGAGTTTCCTGTATGGAGCATGAGGCACATTTATAGTGAGATCAAAACAATACGCATGGACTTGGACTTGTATAGTAGGCCTAAAATTTAAGAAAAAATAACAATTACTTCACTCTTTCTAAATGAACAGGTAACATTAAGCTCCACACCTGTGACCGGATGTGCCTTGTATAAATATTTACTCAGAGAAGAAGAAACGTTATCTCGAGGTTGCTAGACAACTTACGCAGCCGGTAACGCTGCTTGTTTAAATAACCACTATAGGTCAATATTTTACCTTCAAATGGCCGCGAGGATTACACTTAGTTTTCTGTAAGGGCAGCGCGAGCTACTTGTTGGAGGAAACGCTGTTTATTTTGGCCTTATTGGACACAGAGCGTGTGCGTAAAGCTCCTACTCCAAAAACTCCGTGGGATTGCCCAGTTTTTTTCCTCAGCGAAATCTAAATATAAAGTGGTGACAAATAGTCCAAATACAGTAGCAACCCAACTGTGATGTGGGGGTGGTGCTGAAAGAACAGCTCTTTCGGTCTCCACGCGCCTCACTGTTGGATCGGGACTCGAGGAGTGAAGACAGGGTCGGGAATAAAAGACGGACAAAAAAAAACACAACAGGCGTTTGAGGGTGTGTTTTATCATGAAGAGGCAAAACGCGCGGACTCTGGCTCTCATAGTCAGCATCCTCACCTACCTGGTGGTGGGAGCCGCGGTATTTGAGACCCTCGAGTCCAAACAGGAGAAAAGTCACAAGCGGAGACTCGACGCGCGGAAATACGAGCTGATGCGCAAACTGAACTTAACCAAAGAAAACTTCGAGGAGCTGGAGTCCGTGGTGCTGCAACTAAAACCGCACAAAGCCGGGGTCCAGTGGAAGTTCGCCGGCTCTTTCTACTTCGCCATCACTGTGATCACTACCATAGGTGAGTGGCATCAGCTCTCGGGACAAGCATCAGAGATGAGGTCATCTCGTCACGTCTCGTCAGCACCAGTGCACAGAGACAGCCATGATAAAAACAGCGTGCTTTAATTTTTAATGAATCATGTTTCAGCGTGTAGTCTATACGTTCACAACGTCCCCTGACATTAAAATATGACTTATTGTGGGACTGCTGGACTTTAAATTCATCTGGCTGGAATGGTAATTAAAGAAAAAGTACAAAACTAGGATACAATCAATACAATCAATCACAAACAACTAGCCTATTCAACCAGGGCCTGAGGAACCTAGAACTTTATCGTTTTGTTTTTTTTGTTTTGTTTTTTTTTTATCTTAAGGGCTTATGCAAAACAAGGTAATCACATTGAGTTCTTTTACAGTCTCTCAGTTCATTGTGTACACTTCAACCACACAATTAAATGACCAGTTGAAGATGCAAACATTTCTTTGAGATATATAGCCTTTTTTTAGTATAGTATTTGAAAAGATAACATTTGTATTTAAAAATGTATTTATTGTTCAGATAAGCTTCCATTCATTTAGTATTTATTTTGATCTAGTTAGTATCCATATTTTTTTTATCTTAAATTATATAAAACAAAAGACCTGTAGGCCCAGCAGTTTACTACAGAAATGCCATGTTTTTTTTCACACTTGAGGTTAGTGATACCAATGTGTTTTGTTTTTGTAACTGTTTACAAAATCTCTGTGGAGTGGGAGCTGAAGCTGTAATATCAGATCACATTTGTTCATGTCAGTGGGTCTACTCTGATGAAGTGAGAAGTGATGTGTTAAGACAACTGAAGGATTTGCACATTGGCTTGTGTTGTGGTGGTAACACTTTCTGCTTGGATTCTTCAGTGATGAAAGCGTAGAATTTTAAGAACAGGAATTCCTGCATTTGATTTCTAATAAAAGCTTTTGGACAAGCCAATTTATTTTCTCACATTCAAAAATCCACCAAAGTCGTATTTCAAAAGGAGGCATAGACGGTATGGCAAGGTACGTTTTTTATTGTTGCTGAAAGTATACACCCATAATTCACTATATTATGCACAATATATTCCCTACTGGGGAACATTATAAGGAAAGTAATAACATATCTAAGGAGACAAAAAAGGTACATAGTGCACCATATTTAATCAGACTGGATTTTGCAGGCCATATAAAAGACAAATCATGCTCTGATTAGCCATCACCAATGTCTTGAAGAAGAAAGACTCAGGCAAGCCACAGTTACACACGGTCAACCACATAGCAAAATACACACTTTTAATTAGTGTTATTTAAAACATGAAAAAATGCTATTTAAAATTTCCAAAGTGTGACCTCTGCTCCAAACAACAGACTTTTCTATCAGAGGACTAGCTGTAGACCTTTTGGTTTTAAAAGCCCGCCATGAGTCACTGCCAGTTTGCAATGACTGAAACTTGATTAATATAATAATAAAAATAATGCATTTGATTTATATAGCACTTTTTGCACACTTAATTGTGCAGTAATCAGTCACTCCACACTCTGTCATGGTAAGCTACTATGAGCTGACAGAAATAGGGCTGATCACCAACACTCATGCACACTCCACATTCATACTAGGCAATGTGGGTGAGTGAAGTGCCTTGCCTAAGGACACAATGACAAATTCCACTAAAGCCACTGCTGCCTCACCGTATTACCACTGTTTTCCAGTCCAAGTACTGAGTAGGCCCAGCCATACTTGGTTTCAAACCTCTCAAGTGATCGGGCATTGACAAGTATTTGTCCAATATTTGCATTTGTCAAATATTAATTTCCGTGTACATTAGAGGAGTTTTGGCCCTGCATACAAGAACAGTTATGGAATTCCCTAGCTTGAAGTCATGATTTCATACAAGGAAGTAAAATTTTTAAATTTTTAAATCCCCCAAAAAATATATATATATTTTTGTGTGTGTGTGAAAATGTTAAATATAACATGTTTTAGTTAAAGGTCCTATATTACATAAAATGGACTCTGAGCTTTAAGCTATCTTATAACGTTACGGTCTCAAAAACATACATGTCTGAGTAAACTTTTATTATTAATCTACATCTCGACAGCTCAAAAGCTTTGTGACATCTTGTAATGTTATATAGTGGTTGTTTTCAAATTAACAGCTGCCTTTTACCTTCAGTAGAGATTGGCAATTCTAGGGCTGAAATCATTCAAATGATGAAGATGAAGTGAAGACAGTGGGGCATGTCCTCTATTACCACATGGCATCGCAAGGCAGAACAGAGTGTTTTCTGTTTGATAGAAGAACTCAAGGAGCCTAAATATGCAGGGTTTGTGTGTTAAACATGTGTGAATCAAACAAAACAAAAGTCCAGATATGTTTCTGATGAGGAACCAACATTATAATATAGATCAGAAAATAGCCTAATATGGGACCTTTAAATGAACAGTCCAACCTAAACAGCCTCTCCTCTTCTCTCTCCAGGTTATGGCCACGCGGCCCCCAGCACAGACTCAGGGAAAGTCTTCTGTATGTTTTACGCTCTGCTGGGGATCCCTCTCACCCTGGTCATGTTTCAGAGTCTGGGTGAACGCATCAACACTTTTGTCAGATATCTTTTGCACCAAGCCAAGAAGTGCCTGGGCATGAGACGAACTGAGGTCTCTATGGCTAACATGGTAACGGTGGGATTCTTCTCCTGCCTCAGCACCCTCTGCATAGGCGCCATCTTGTTTTCCCAATCGGAGGGGTGGAGTTTTCTACATGCTTTCTACTATTGCTTTATCACACTGACCACGATTGGATTTGGAGATTACGTAGCTCTTCAAAAGGACGACGCTTTGCAAAATGATCCAAGATATGTTGCCTTCTGCTTTGTCTATATCCTCATGGGGTTGACCGTAATAGGGGCGTTTCTGAATTTAGTTGTTTTGAGATTTTTGACAATGAATACGGAAGATGAGAGAAGAGACGCTAAACAGAAAGCACTGATGACAATAAATAAACCAAGAGCAGAGGTGGCAAGACTTCTGCCACTATCCACGGCCACCACACCTGTAGCAGAGACAAAATCGAAAGAATTAAAGGGTGTTTATACAGAAGTTTTACATTTCCAGACTATATGCTCCTGTCTTTGGTATAGAAGTAAGGAGAAATTGCAAAGCTCCTCGTCAATGATACCGGAACTGGCTATTTCAGACCCTTATCTTCAAACAGACAGCACAGTTCACTATGTTGAACCAGGGACTACAGGCTGTATGTGCTCGCCAAGACAATGCACCAATATTAGCTCAATAACAACAGGTTTCCTCTCTCCTTTTAGAGTTTTTAAGAGACGCAGCTCGGTGTAGCCTCCATCCAATTCAGCAGATTGGACAACACAATACAGCACTATATGCGGCCATCTTGCCAAAAACTATGACAGAAATTTGGCAAGAGGCGCAAAGAGTGGGAGCGTTCGTGGTGCTATAAACCCAAAATTCAACAGGCGGACGCGGAGAGGGAGTGTGCCATGTGCAGAAAAGTCCTGCTCAGATAATATATGTTTGAGAAGGAGTACGCACATAGACTTTTAAGGGTTGGTCTAAAACTGTTGACATGTGTGTCCTGTTAAAAAGACTAATGCAAAGAGATGACAACACTGGGGCTGCACAAGGTATGACAAATGTAGGCTTTATAAATCAGTAAGTGCATTTTACTTGCTGTCTCCATGGAGATGTTATTACTCTGCTTAAAATGTTCCACAATGTCACATCAAACTCTATAATAAAAACTCTAACTACATCTTACATTCATTCAATTAGGTGTTTTATTGCTTATAATACCTTGAAAAACTAATTCCCACTCCCTTCTCCACAGATCTGACCTATAACCTGGCTTGGTTGTGCCACTTGTTTGTTTCTATGGAGACAGATAAGTTTGCTGCCATACACTGTGGAAAATTTTCAGGCAAAGCAGTAACATCTCCAACAAGCAGGAAAGTTAAGTTTAAGTTTTTTATTTTATTTTGAAATATGGTCCAGCCCTTGTGATTTAAAAATGTGGTGTACAGTGTCAACATCTCAAACCCAGAGTATAGTTGGACGTGAATGAGAGATTTCATTAGTCATGGCTTAATCACAGTCTTTCTATTGTTTACCAAGAGAGACCAAAATCAGCGATCCGGCTGTTCTCTCCCATCTGAAAGAAGTCAGTCCCAGAATGTTGTAAGGACTCCAATAATGTTACCCAGAGGTTTCGTTGCAGTTTAAATGTTGTGTTTTGTTGTTTCTGTTAACCCCGGTACTGCAAAAGGTAAATACTGCTGAAATGATACTGGTGTGTGCTATAATAACAAACTATCCCACACAAGCGATCAGTGGTTTCAGAGTAATGGAAGATCTTAATGTAATTGCAACTCACAATTTAAAACAAAATAATATATCATTTAAATGCTGAAAAGTTCCCAAAATATCAGTTGAAATGCAATGGTAAATTAATAGTTAACATATGAGTATATCTTCGTATATATGTAAAATCCATTTATTTTGGTAGCTGTGCGTTTGACTCTATAAATTTGATGCACACATTGGAAAACTTTTTTGAAGATAAAATGGCAAACACAAAACTCCATTCGATGGAGACTGTATTGAACCAGTACAGATCAGTAAGTTACAGTTTAAACCAGGTCGCTGTCATGTTTTTGTGTTTTTAAGCTGAAATGACTGTAACTCAAAATGACTCAAAGTGGAGCGGCCTGTTGTTGTGGGCAAAATTATGTAATGAAACAAAGTTCAGAAAATCACAAACTGGATGGGCCAATGGACTCAGAAAACTCACATAAGTAGAAATGTGATTCTTGCAATAACAGCGCTGATACTAAACAAATGCAGTGACACTAAAACATAAAAACATCCTACTGTACTGTACCAGTAAAGCCACACTATGTAACTTTACATGGTGCCTAGTCCGCCACCTGTTTGTATACATGGAGATGTTATTGGTTCACTTGGAATGTTTCACAGTATGACATTAATCCATCTGGTATTTATTAAATTGCAGATGTTTTCTTGCAAAAATACCTTGATAAATCATCCATGAATTTATGAGTGGGCTTGCCGCTCTCCACAATTTGTCACCTGCCTGTCTCCATGGAGATAGAGAGTTTAATCACATACTGTAGAACATTACAGCCAAAGCGGTAACATCTCCATGGAACAAGCAGATGGTGGACTCTCTGCCAGAAAAGTGATATAGAGCACCTTTAAGACCACTCTCCAAACTCATGCAAAATTGCTTATTCCTTTTGATGCTGACCAGAGGAGGGATCCTCTGACCATTTAGCAATCACAATCTAATCCCTATAAACTGAAGTAGCGGGTTTTATAACAACCCTGTATATTTAAAGCTGTACTATGTAACTTGTCTCCATGGAGATGTTATTGTTTTGTCTGGAATGTTCCAGTATGGCATTAAACATATCCATCTTGTATTTACTCAATAACATGTTTTTATTGACCTAAAAACATGCATTCTTACTGTGAGTGGGCTTGCCTCTCCACAGATCAGACATGTAACCTAGCCCTGTGGCGTCAACTGTTGTCTCCATAGAGATAAATAAATGTAATGCCGCAGAGTGGAACATTCCAGGCAACAACTCCATGGAGAGAAGGAGGTGACTGACCCTTCACCAGAAAAGTTACATGATCCACCTTTAAAACATGTCTTATTTATTCTTGAATTATCTTCACTCCACTGAAAAAAAAAAAAAGTTCTTGGCAATGCAATAACTTAGAAAAGTCAAATCAAATGCTGTTTACTTTCATATGAGCACAAGGCTTAAGGACTTTTGTCATAATTAAAGAATGTACATTTCTTTTGCTTATTGGTTAAACACTTTGCATAAGATCTCCTCATATATTAATAAGCAATAATGACAATATGAGCCAAATCAGTATGTTATTTTCCCCAGCTCGTGTATAGCGCTGCTTGTTTGAATATAAGTCCAAGCTGCATCTGCACAGAGCTATAGATGGCACCTATTTTAAGCCAGCGTTCAGAGTGGCAGATGGGAGGGGCTTTACAACTCGGGACAAAGGATAATGAGGCACTTGTCAATCATCTGCAATTACTGTAAAAGTCTGTCAAAGGAAAAATCCATGTTTCTCACATTTCTCTGTCCATTTTACAGCGAACATGTGTTGATGTTGCTTCCTGTTAAGTTTAAATTAGGTTGGTAATTAGATCTTTCACAGTGGACAAAAACTGCATTTCAGATGCTAAAACTAGAATATCCCAGTACTTTATGAAGATTTAACACACAAATAGAATGCACATTTTTAGAAGATTTGTTTTAAAATGTTGAAACTGCATTTTTCAGACTTTTGTTGCCCTTGTCCCAATTTTGTTTCTGTATTTATTTTACAGATATAAAACTTTTGTTAGTTGTATGAGATTTGTTACTTTACTGATTTTTTTTTTTTTTTGTTTTGCATGTTTCATGTTCATGGTACAATTTGGTATGTTTATTTTATTTCCAAAATAGCAGAGACATAATGTTACGTTGTAAACCACTTTCTATTAAAGTGCCCATATCATACTATTTTCTGATCTATGATATAATGTTATTTCCTTATCACAAACATGCCTGAAGTTGTGTTTTGTTTCATTCACATGTTTAACACATAAATTTTGCATATTTAGGCTGAGTTTTACTCTCAAACAGAATACACTCTATTCCACCTTGTGATGTGTGAATGAAACAAAACACATCTCCAGATATGTTTTTTGAGGATGTAACAACATTCTAACATGGCTTAAAACTCACAAGAGTAAATTTTGCATAATATGGGACCTTTAATGTCTGAAAGATAACAGTTTTTTATGACCAACTCCAATAAGCCAGACTGCAGCAGCCAAATGCACGCTATATGCAAGAGCTGTACCGGAGACTTTTTAAGGCAGGAGCAAAGTTGTACTTGAACACAATACACTTGAAGCTGTTTGCCTGTCAACACTTGAAAAAACTGTATAATATTTATTTGCATTGTTATTTTCAAAGAGATGTGTGTGGTAACATGAATTGCACAAACATGTCACTTTGGGCCAGTTATAAAGAATTAAGAGAAATATAAGTACAATAAAATGTCTGATATTTTATCCTAAATAAGTGGATTGCTGTATTTATTGTCCAAAAATATACAGAGATGTGTTCTATTTATGAATGTGAATGAATGACCACTACTGCACTATTGCAGGAGTCTCCAACCTGTAGCTCAGGAGCTACAAGTAGCTCTCCACCCTCTTCCAAGTAGCTCGTCAAGGCATTACTGAATTACACGTATTGTGCTGAATAAGTAAAATTTGATTGATTAAACGCCTTTTACCATTGCACATGTATCATTTTGATGCCTAACTTTGTGCCCTAAATAATGGATAATGGTTTATGGTTCATGGCTCTTGGATATAATACATTTCATGTGATAGTCAAAATTAGTAGCTCTCTGATATTTTTGTTTTGTAAAGGTAGCTCACACAAGGAAAAAGGTTGGAAACTCTTGCACTATTTTAGCGTGTGTTATGTCCCCTGCATGACCATCCCACATTTAACATATTCAATTTTTTTACCCATTTGCCCTACATGCAAAATAGCTATTAGAAAAAAAAATCACCATGATCTTAAAATACTGGGTAAAATTTCAATTTTTTTCTCAAAATCATAATCATATAGAGCATATAGATGTCATTGTGTCCTTAGGCAAGACACTTCACCCATATTATCTAGTATAAAAGAGGTGTGTATGTCAGTGATGGTGGTGGTAAGAAGGACTGATGGAGCAGCTTGGAAGCCTGGCTTCTGTTAATCTGCAGGGCAGCTGTGGCTATAACAGTAGTTTAATGAATAATTAAATTGTGATTTTGAGCATCTGGAGTGTTATATAAGACTAATTAATTATTATTACTATAGATCATATAGATACATTTCAAAAAGAAAATTTGTATTTTTTTATTTGTGTGTAGAAATAGAAGAATCAAATATCAAGTGGGTTTTTATAAAAATCATGAAATGAATCAATTAATGTACTTTAATCACCAATATATGGTTGAATATATAGTTAATATAAATAGTGTATATAAGTGTAGGAGGTGCAGTCTCCACTCCTTATTCAAAAGACTGGTACACTTGTTTCCTGACCTTTAGCGTGACCACATAAACAGTGATCACAGCCCAGGCCCCGCTCTATCGTCGTGTACAGTGAGAAAACCCTGCCTGCTGAATGTATAGAAAAGTCCCTTGGGTCCAGATGGCTGGGCCCTGGGAGCCCTGACTGAGCTCCAGCTCCGGACAACCTACAGCAGGTGAGTCACTATATGGAGGAGGACCATTACATGTTCACTGTGTTACTCTACAATATAGCCACCACTATAATGCTAACATATTGTAGATACAGTCTGTTTTCTTGTTATTTAAACAGCTTTATCCTTCTCCATAAACACTACTCAATCTGGTCGTGCACAAATTTGTTGAGCACGGGTTTTTATGTAAGACACCCTTTATAATTAGTCCAGCAATACATTTATTTTCTAGAAGCAGGTCTACATGCTACCCATTTATCCCTGAAATGTTCCACAGTATGGCAGTAAACGTAATATCTTTGTCTTTACATGCTTGCTTACCTGTGAGGAGGCTTGCCTATTCTCAGATCTAACCTATAACCTTGTTTTTTGTTTTTTTATGGGAAAGCAATTACATGTCCATAGAGGTAGGCAGGTGGCAGACCCTGCAGTGCACCTTTAACTTATGATTCATCCCTTATCCAATTAGTAACTATAAGTGGACCCTTTACTAAAGACGGGGATCAGCTCAGTCAATGCGTAGAATCTTTAATATGGCTGCACTGTGCTTTCTAATAAACAACATTAGTAATAAACATCATTAATATAAACAATAAATGGGAAAAATATAAATATACACTAACTGTTTCATTTTCCTACCTTGCATTATTGTCTTCTTCTATGCACAGGAACACAATTAAGCAGCGGACATCATGCATTGCCCTTATGTCAAGTGTGAAGTCTTGGCGCTATATTTAGTTCCAAGTTCTTAAGGCCCAGATTGTCCCTCCTCAGTCGTCTGGCTCCTTTGAACAAGACACTTTGAAAATGCAGCAATGTTCTTCACTGTTTTAATCTCCCTTTTGTTTAACCTCTGATGACACTACAGATGGTGAAGTGTTTGGGATACATTTGCGCAGTTTTGCAACAGTGGATCTAAAAGCCTGGCCCACTGCCTGCCAATTGTCCCTTGAGGGCATCACACTCACAGAAAGGGAACAGAAGGAAGGGTCTATTGGACATGTCCCAGTGCTGCCCCCCCGTGGACAGAGCATCTGCTGCACTCTCCTTTGGCCATAGACCCAGGTCACAGACTGAAATAACTGCACAGAGAAGTTCAAATGACGTAATCTGGTCTGAGAGGCAGGTGACAGGTGACACAGGGAAAGGAACCATTCAAAACACTGGTTGGATTCAATATATTTGAATATAATTAAATAAACAAGAGCCAAATTGTGATCAGTAAGGTCAAAACATGTCCAAAATTACAGCTCTGTAGGTCTGAAGGAACAGTGGTCCAACAGGCGAACAAAATACAACAGTGGGTTTGATTATTACCTTGCTGTATCCTGGAAGCCTATTTTGAGTTTTCATAATCAATCCGAGTCAGTGGGTTATTTTTTCCTAAACATTATTCAGACCGTGTTACAGTTCACGTTGGGGTCATTGCGGGGGCAGGGCCTTTAGAGGCGGGCCCTGTGCGCTATGAGCCTATGGAACCAGCCGAGGGAGCTGTTCACCCAGATCACGCTCAGCAGCGAGAGGTCCTGTCTCTTTAACACAAGTTCAATGTCCATTCACAATAAACTGCTCCAAGATGGAACTCCGGGCAGCGGCTGTGAACGCCTTGGCCCAACACCGGAAAGTGGCTCTCCTGATCGGCGGGGCTGGCGCTGCTCTGCTCGGCCTCGCGGTGGGTTATAAATATCTGCGAAAACCAGAAAAGCTCGTGCGCGTGGGCGTCGTGTCGCAGCTTCTTGTTCACCCGCTTAAATCTGGGAAAGCGCTCTCCGTGGCGCTCGCCGAGTGCCTCAGAACTGGGCTCAAGTTTGGAGACCTGCAGGATCGGTGAGTGCAGCGCGACGAGGGACACTTCCACCAGTGCAACAAGTGGAAACATAAAGTAGACTGTGATATATACAGTTTATGAGTGGGTTTATCACACAGGGCACGTTGCATAAGCCCAACAACACAGGGAGTCAGGATTACTATTAGACTATTTTATCACACCATTTCCCCTTTTGTACATGTATTTTTGTTGACTAAATGCCTATTCCCACCGTAATGATGTGATGTGAAACCATATGCCTAAACATCTGTAAATGATGCAAGTGCTTGTAAAGACTACCCACTTCACTTTAACGGCCCATGTACCGTTGGGGAAAGTAGGGATACATTATTTCCTCCCTTCCCAGTGCCAAAAGTGAATCCTCTTCTTGCTTCAGGCATATCTGTGGCATCTATCATGTAACTTATTATTAAAGCCCACAAGTTTCTGCCCATTTAGGCTGGTCTGTTTGTTTTTACCCAAGAGGTCAGTACAGAGTGCAGTCCACTACAGCCATCAAGTGGGATGGACTCACCTCTGTTTTTATGAGAGTTGTCTGATCATGATGCCAGCAATAACGGGCAGATGGGTGGTGGTGGGAGAGACAGAGTTGAGGGCAGTTTCCAGTTTCTGTTACACTGTGAACAGCTAATCATGTGTTGGCCATTTTGTTGTATAATCACAAGATGCTGACTTTCATTCCTTTACCCATGTTGTGTTTCCAGACACTGGATGGTGGTGACTGAGGATGGCCACATGGTGACCGGGCGACAGGAGCCCCGTTTGGTCCTGATGAGACTGACTTGTGAGGCGGGACAAGTCTGTTTGAACGGGCCCAATATGGAGGAGCTCAAAGTCCCCATGGAGAATCCTCAAAACAGGGTCCTCGACTGCAGGTCATTTAAAATATATTTTATTATGCTATTTTCTGAACTGTCTTATAATGTTATTTCCTTATCACAAACATACCTGGAGTCTGTTCCATCTTGTGATGTCCTCCACTGTGTTTTTAAACTCCATACACCTTCACTAGAATAATTTGGATAATTTCAGCACTGAAATTGCCAATCTACTGAACTAAAGGTAAAAAGAGCTGTTATCTTGAAGACTACCATTTCATGACATCACAAGAGCGCAGAGCATTTTGAGCTAGACATACTAATAATGCAGGGTTACTCATGTGTAAATGAAACAAAATGCAACTCCAGGTATGTTTTTGAGGAAGTAACAGCATTATAACATGGCTTAAAGATAATAAAAGTCAATTTGACGTAATATAAGACCTTTAATTAACTTCAATTATATCTAGAGCAGGGATCGTCAATGTGTTTCAGACCAGGGACCCCCAAACTGATGGAGGCAGGGACCCCGTACTATATATATGGTATACGATTCTGTTATATATTAAATTGGGCCTAGTGTCATGTATAAACAGCTGCTCTGTTATTGTACATTCAATACTGGGGGGTATTCCATCGAAGTCGCTTAACAAGTCCAGGCTTATCCTAAAATCCTGAGCTGAAACTAGCTCCATCTCCAGTTTAAGCCTCAACTCATTTCATGACAGAAATAAGCCTGAGTCTATGCTAACTCAGGCCTGAACTTTAAGCGGTGCTTTTGTGTGCACTCCTAGTGACTCTGAGAAGGCCAGATTAATGGAGCAACGACATTACGGAAAAATCTGACTTTTTTTTAAATGATTGGATTAAATGAGAGAGGAGTCACAGCATGCATGGACAAGAGTTTGATATAGTAGACTGAATATTTACGGTCATTCTGATCTGAGGAGTGAGAGGAAAGACACCACTCCCCCCTCCCCTCCTGTTCGCTCCCCCTCCTCTCCCGGTCGCTCAGCGGGTAGAGAGGAGGCTGACTGCGTAGTGCGGAGCTTGGTTAATGCAGTCCGGGAAATGAAGTTGCCTTACCCTTTCCCGATGCGCTCTAGTGTGTACAGAGCTTAAGTTCCACTGTGCGTAAAAGTAAAGCTATAACAAACCTCTTCACATGTAGCCTAGAAGAAACAATAAATTCCATGTAGAGTTTGACAGGGAGGGAGAGATGAGGGAATGATGAGAGCGAGACAGACGTGATGAAGGAGCGAACAGTCTGAACACACAGAAAACCAGTTCATCCTCATCCTTCAAAAATGAAGAAATATCAAAACAAACAAACAAACAAAAAACACTAATCAACCAAAGATTTCATGACCCCCCCGGCAGTACCTCTGTGACCCCCAAGGGGTCACGACCCTCTGTTGAAGAGCTCTGATGTAGAGTTATTTCATCTCTATGTACTTATAGCTTGATTTGAGTTCAGATGAAGCCTTTTGTCGCTAGGGAGTTGTTTGGCACGGCAGCAAAATCAATCCTACGACTCAGGAACATTTTAGATAACATTGTATAGCTTATCTTTGGGCAAGGCACTTAACACACTGCATTCTGCTGCTTTAAAGTGTATAAAAGATTTTACATGAGGAACAAATGACATTGGCTTGACATTTCTTTATGATTTGATGCACTCACTCGACAACACTGATAAAGAATTTGTGAACTAAAACAGATTGAAAACTTCACATCTTCTTGCCTATTTCTGTAGAGTTATTTTTAGACAACTGGTGAGTCTCTTCTGTTGTGTTGGTTCTCGCAGGTCGAAAAACAAATGTGTGTGTTTGTGTATATATCTAGAGAGAGAGATATGAAAAAGCACATATCTTAACACTAATTAATGTGTTGTGCAGAGTGTTTGGGGCAGACATACAAGGAAGGGACTGTGGAGAAGATGCCTCCTCATGGGTCACTCGTTATCTCAAAGCAGAAAAGACCTATCGCCTCGTGCACTTTGAACCCCAGATGAAGGGGAGGAAACCAGAGGAGACACTGTTCCCAAAAGATGAGGTAAACCTATTCTAAGAACTGCATAATATGTTGAAAAGGTAATATTGCTCCATACAAATCATGTTATGAAAAATAAACTGTCGAAGTAGCTACTATAAAATGCATTATGTTACGTTTTTAATTGATTGTCCTTGATTAGGCCCTAATGCAGTTAAAAATGTGCATATGGTTTTTGTACAGGTTTAATGTAAAACTATTTGCCTTAATTGAAATGTTCCATAATATAGCATTAAAGCATTAAGCATTAAGCCTTAGAATGCTTTGGAAAAAACAACTTCACTGTGAGTGAGGTCACCTCTCCACAGACCTGACCTGTAGCAGTTTGTCTGCAAGTAGATTAATTTAATGCCATATTGTGAAATATTGCAGGAAAAGCATTAACAGAACGTATATTTCTAGTTTCTATAGTGTGCCTCCTACAAATTTATTTTAGACCAGGCTAGATATCTTGTTAACAGCTCAGTGACTGACTGAGGGTAACTGACTTACTTGTGGTGTCGTCGTTGTCCAGGAGGTGGCATACCCAGACTGTGGCCCTGTGATGATTCTTTCTGAAGCCTCAGTGAAGGACCTGAGCAGCAAACTGGAGAAGCCTGTGACAGTGGAGCGTTTCCGGCCAAATGTCATCATCAGCGACTGTGAACCTTTTGATGAGGTCAGTTCTTCGATTACTATAAAACAAAGAAAATTATTGAAGCTATAAATGTGTTCCTCTATCAAATTAACCGCATGTTGTACAGTTTAAGTGTCTGTGTATGTGTGTATGTAGGGATAGCTAAGTAAAAGGAACATTTCTATAGGTGTATAACAGATTCTAGCTAGTTATAATATTAAAACTATTGGTGCTTCAATACTGTTTGTACTTTAACTTGATGGTTTATTTATCGCACACACCTAGGGCTGAGTACTGCCTAGAACATGATACAATACATATCCCAGTCATAGACTGTAGAAGAAGTGGACTAAAGGAGCTCCAAATGAAGCTCATGAGGCTAGCAGTTCTACAGCAGGTTAGCTATGTCCATTTATATATACAGTCTATGATCCCGATACAGGGTTCACGATACAATATATTTCTCAGTACCCTAATTCACTACAAAGGTTTTCTAATTATAAATGTATGGTGAATAACAAAATTCACTAGAATTTCATGCCCACAGTGCCCTTAATATTACATCACACTCACGAATATCTCAACTGATTCCTGATTAACTTAATGCAGTAGTCCTCAGTAGGGCTGGGTATCATTAAGAAGTTGCAGATATGATACCTACCTCGATACATAGGCCACGATATGATACATATCTCGATGCAGTGCACTTTCAGTTCGATACAATATATTTCAAATCAATTCAATACATGTTCAATAAAAAAATAATAGCTAAATGACAGCTGACTGTGATACAAAAAGTCTTTGTTAAACCACTTCTTGTGCAAAATTAATATGAAACACACCCATTTTAATCATCAAAACACTGAAAATGTCAAATATTTGCATAAATGAGTTTTCTTCCTCTAGACAAGCAACAAAACTAGTGCTGTAACAAAATAATTTAAAATATACGAAATAATACTTAGTATGGTGATACGATAGATATCACTATATGCTTGTTATGATTCAGTATATCACGATATATCCCAATACTAAAAGACATGACTATATATTGTGATTTATCAATAATTACATATAATAATACCGTCAAGCACACCTTAAATAGAACCTCAGTAAATGGAATCTTATGATTTTTTCATGAAAAACATGACTTTAAAAAATATAGTCATATGCATTTTGAATTGATATGAGATTCCCACAGTGAATGAAACATTGTGATATATCATTGAACAGATTTTTGGCTTACACCCCTAGTATCTATACACTTGCCAAGAAGTCTTTAATGGAGACTGATTCCATAAAGTGTTACAAAATGGCTTGGTTCAGTTGGATTCAGACCAAGGCTACTGCTCTCTGTTTGTGTGTAAGAGTAACTATCACTAAAATGGCAATAATTAACCATACATTTCACCAATAAGAAACCACTTGCTGAATGTCACTACATCATTTTCTTCTCTTGTTATTGTTTGGATTCCCTTCTGTTAAATAATGATCATTTGGTTGAGGTCTGACTCATACGCAGCACCCTGTTCGGAGCAAGCAGCGTTGACTAATTTTATCTCTCAAACCAAATGTTGTGCTTTTTCAGGACTCTTGGGAGGAGATCCAGATTGGCAGCGTGCGACTGAAGCGTGTGATGGCGTGTGGAAGGTAACACCGATCCAGGAGCCAGTGTCACCGCAACGTTGCCAATGCACAATCTCACAGCGTTCACGGCCATTAGTAGTATTAGCATTTGATAACAGGCCATACTATGTGTTTATATTGTTTTGGACCAAATTAATCACACAAATACAGTGGATTGTATTATTTTCTGGAGGTTTAAAAGTCCTATATTACACTGAAATAACTTGACATGGTAACATGTTGTTGTTTGAGTAATTTATTTTATTAGTCTGTTTACATCTCTAGAATTCAAATTCCTTTTCCACCTTGTAATGTCATGAAGCGGAAGTTAACTTCTACCTTTTACTTTTAGTTCAGTAGAGATTGGCAATTCCAGAGCTGAAATCATCCAAATGATTCCAGTTAAGATGTGTGGGGTTTAAAAACACAGTGGAGCACCTTCTGTATTACCACTTGACATTGCAAGCTGTGTTAGACATCTGTGAATGAAATAAAACAAACTCCAGCTTTGTTTTTGATGAGAAAACAACATTATAGTATAGATCATAAAATAGGGTTATATAGGCCCTTTAAACTACTGTAAGTACCCTGAGAATTGTAGTAAGCATTAAAATATTAATTACAAGACTATTTGTAAGGTTGTCAGTACATGTAATGTAAATGCAAACAATCTTACTTCTGCAATTAACAATTTTAGTCAGTTACATGCTCTTTGTTAGTTAACCAAGATAAGGTACCAGAGACCCATTTTACAAACTTGAGTTAGGTTTGGTCAGCATTGTATAGCTGGAGGATTTTGTCTCCGAGTACCCAGATTAAACCTATCCATTAACAATGATAATATAATATGGATTTAATTTAGGGATCAACAGGAAGAGCTCAATTTGCATGAAAATTTTAAACTCAAATAGTAGCTGGCAGCTGCTTATTGTTTGTTTAAAATTGCATTGGAATTTACCTTAGATAATAGTGACCATGTTTTCACAGATGCATTTTCACCACAGTTGATCCTGAAACTGGTGTAATATCTAGGAAAGAGCCATTAGACACACTGAAAAGGTTTGTACAATATTAACTACAATGATATTATGATATTGTAAAATATTATAGTATTGTAGTCTTGTATTCATTTATCACCACATCAAGTTTATTACCAATACTTTTATTATTATTATGCCCTTGTACAAAAAACACACCTCTTTTTTTTTTTCAAGATCCTACATTGCGCAAAATTGACTCTACTAAGTCTCGAGCCATGTTAGAATGCTGTTAACTCTACCTGGTCTTGTGTTTTGTTTAATTTACACATGTTTGACTCTTACTTATTAGCCTTTCTACATCTTCAAACATCAAAATGCTCTGTTCCACCTTGTGATGTCATGAAACTGTAGTTTACAAGTAGTAGTTTTACCAACTACCTTTTGCATTTTGTTGAGTAGAGATTTTCAATTCCAGAGCTGATATTATCCAAATAATTCTAGTGAAGGTATATGGAGTGTAAAAACACAGTGGAGTGGTTCCTGTATTACAACATGACAGCACAACGTAGAACAGATAAAATATGCAGGATCTGTGTGTTAAACATGTGTGAATGAAACAAAACAGTTATGTTTTTGATGAGGAAACAACATTATAACATAGATCAGAAAATGTCATATAATGGGCCCTTTTAATGATTCTGATTTTAATAAAACTTTGCTGAAAGCTATAAAATAATCAGAATTGTATTTGAAAAAAGCTTGGTAGCTAATAGTGTTACAACATTATCTTTTCCAGTTACCGTTTGTGTGATCCATCTGAGAAACACCTCTATAAGTCAGCTCCTCTGTTTGGACAGCTGCACACTGTGAGGAAAACAGGAATTTTACAGGTCGGAGATGAAGTTTTCAAGATTGTTCGCTGAGAAAATAAAATATTGTCCAAAAATACCAGATAAGGTGCAGTACATTCCTCTGTTTTATCAGCACTCAGTATGCATCACAATAATCACTGGTGTCTACAGTATAAGTGCACTTAATGGTTATTTTTAGAGGAAATTAACAATTAAAAAGAAAAAAAAATGATTAACTGTTTACTAACACATTTTAAATCCACTGCCAAATCAGTATCAAAATCTAAGAGAAAAAATGTGAAAAGTCCATATATATTCTTGCACTAGCACACATTTTATTCTACAACTGCCATGCGTAACAAATAAATTTGTTAATATTTTATTCCATGTATTCTGCTTGTTTTTATTCAACATTGGGACTTAGGCTCTGAGAGGTGGGACATTTAGAGTAATCCATTCTCATAACTTGCATGCATGCCCTATAGTAGTGCAATTGTCTAAAAGGAAAAAAAAACTAAAACATTTAACATTGCTATAAAGGTGAATTATAAATTTTCAGGAGGAGGGTACGCCACCTGCTGGTCTCCTTGGAGACATTCTTGGTTTGTCTTTAATGTTTTACTGTATGGTTTTTAACAAAGCACTTTCCATGGCGTCAATCAAAGTATTCTTTAGCAATAAAAGTGTCTGTAACTGAATAAATTCAAGTTAGATAAGTTTAATGCCATACTGTGGAAAATTGCAGGCAATGCAGTGTCATCTCCTTGGAGATGGAATCATGGCCACTTAAATATAAAATATAAAAATATGCAGTGTGCTTCTACTAAAATCTAGTTTAATTGTGTATTATTGCCTGTAATCTTATCACAAAATCCTGACCATAATGCTACTCTTGTACAATAGTTAACCTCACACGTCCTTGTGACTCATGTAACTGTTTCTGTTGTCACTACTTCAAAGACCCGCAGGTAATGACAAACAGAGCAATGGGAATGTGTTCACTACAGGAACTAGGCATTTCAAAACATCTGTGTGGCTGCCTCACCTAAACAAGATATATACTTAAGAGGAAACCATTTCTTCTATTCAATCTGGGGTTTAAAAGGCCCAAAAAGCTGCAGCACAAAACCAGTGGGATCATTATGGTGACTAGGTCTATAATCCTGGGGGGCTTGCGGTCTAAAGCACTCCCAGCATCAAAGGACAGCATATGTACAGTAAAGCTAAACAGACTGCATTGAGCTAAATATTGCAACTACATACATGTATAAGCTTTAGTTACTTATAATTATGACACCTTTATATGCACCAAATTCTGTTTTAGTATATTTTATGATAATATAGGGTTATGGTGGTGGTAGAAATTACAGTAAGTGCACTGTTGCACTGTTAATAGCTAGTAGTGTAAGTAATAATGAAATCAAGAAGAATGCTTTGGTTTATTGTACGGCTAGAAAGGTTGTTATGAAAATTTAAAACAAAAATGAAAATAAATTATGTATTAATTAAACATTCCTGCAATTATGGTTATGGATACAGATATGACAGTTCACTTTCATTTGTCTCACCAGTTCAGCTGTACATGTACACCAAAATTGACTCTTGAGTGCTTTAAGTCATGTTAGAATGTACCTCCTCAAAAACATACCTGAAGTTGTGTTTAGTTTCATTCACACATGTTCGTGTAAACCTTTATTACTAGCCTGTCTACACTTTCCACGGTCATGAAGCAGTAGTTTCCAAATTAACAGCTACCTTTTACCTTGTGTTCAGTAGGGATCAGCAATTCCAGGGCTGAAATCATCCAAATGATTCAAGTGAAAATGCAAGGAGTTTAAAAAGACATTTGAGCACTTCATGTATTACCACCTGACATCACAAGGTGGAACACAGCATTTTCTGTTTGAGAGAAGAAGTCTCTGCTTAGACTGCTGCCGTGGATAAGCGGAAGATAATGGATGGATGGATGGAGAAGAACTCTAAATATGCAGGGTTATGTGTGAATGAAACAAATACAACTCCAGGTATGTTTGAGTTGAGGAAACAACATTATAATAGATACAAAAATTGCGTGATGTGGCCCTTTTAAGCAATTTTATTCTTTGGATTTGATTTTTTTTTTATTCTATTCAAAACTGTAATTACCCAACTTGTAGGCTGAGTTAAACCACACAGTGGCCCAGATATACAACATACTACAGAATGCAGCTAGTATTCTTGCCCAAATCTGTCAGCCAAATCAATTAGATAAACATAAAATAACACATTAAAGCACATTAAAGACTAGAACATGGGACGTGGTATGATGCAGGAACCCAGCAGTGACCACAATGGGCCTGTAAAGCACCACATGTCCCCTCTTTTTGCGCCAAGAGATAAATTTGGCGAAACCAGAACATTACTGGCTGGCTGCTATGTGCACAAATGGGTCCAGAGTCACACCAAACGGCTATAACTGGAGTGTCATGTTTGGCAATGACAAAATACAGCATTCCTCCAGAAAAAGCCAACTCCATCTGTTTTATCTGACCCCAATGACTCAGAGGATTGTGCTAGAAGAACAGAAAAAAATGTACTTATGTCACTGTACACCTCAGCAAATCTGAACTATATAAATTAAAAATGCTATTTGAAAGATTACTATTAAAAATGTATTGCTTGTGGTTTATTATAGTTAATATGTCTTCTACAAATAGCAAAATGACTTTGAGGTATTTTTAAGTTAAAAACAAGCTAATCTAATTTTAGTTTAGGCCACTACAAACATTTCCGTTAGTAAATTGATTCTTTTAATAGTTTATCTGTTCATGTTTTCAATATTTTTTCAAATATTAATATAGAAAGAGCACCATGTGAACTGAATTAGATTGAATTTACCACATTGCTCGCCTTATTTTGTGGAATATAGATCCTAATTGGAATTGAGAGAATTTAATTATAAAATGTGTTTTATTTGGAAGTTTGTTAGTTCATTTCTTGTAATGAGGAGATGCACATTGTATAAATCAGATTGTCCAAACTGCAGCCCCTAATTAATTATTATTATTTATTCATTAATTTTAACAGTAAATTTAAATTCCACCACAATAGCTTCAATAACATCACACGCATTGTGATAGAGACCTAAAATTAATTTTCCAAGCCTTATTAAAGGTGCAGTAACTAACTTTTTGGTTGGGGATCACCTGCTTGTGGATATGTCATTGGTCTGAATGGAATGCTCCACAGTATCACATTAAACAGCTCTACCTTACATTTATTCAATGATGGCTCAAAAATACAGAGAAAATTAGGCATTCTGAGTTAGAGTGGGGCTGTCTCTCCACAGATGTGACTTGTAACTTTGTCTGGTTTGGTTTCCATGAAGATAGGTCTAATACCATACTTTTTGAATACTGTTTATAATAAGATTTTATACCATGCACCCTCCAGCAGAAAAGTTGCAAACAATGCACCTTTAAAGGTATGGTGACTGTCAAAACACACCTGTCTGAATGAGTTTGGATGCCCAGGAGTTAAATGTACAGAATTGTGGGGGAAGTTCTAATGCCTCAAATGAATGGTTGTTGACCTGCTCTTAAACATTGTCTCTGTTATTATTGACCAGTGTCCAGTTTGAACCCTCCTCTTGTCCTATACAGACTCCAGACAGTCCAAACCTGTAATAAAGACCTAGGCAGAACAAAGATGTCACCGTTATATCAACCTCAACATCTGAAGGGTGCTGCACAAAAAACAAAAACATGTAAAATCTGTAATCTTATCACTCCAATTGTGAATTACATAATCTTGTTGACTCTTAAGTACTTAAATATTACACATATTTTCTGTTGTTTCAATGCTGTTTCCTCATCACAAACATACCTGGAGCTGTGTTTTGTGTAATTTACACTTGTTTAACACACAAAACCCTACATATTTAGGCACCTTGATGTCATGTGGTAATACAGGAAAAGCTCTACTGTGTTTTTAAACCCCATGCAACTTGACCTCAATCATTTGGATAATTTCAGCCCTGGAATTGCCAGTCACTACAGAACTAAAGGTAAAAGGTAGCTTTTGATTTGAAAACTACATCTTCTGCTACTGCTACTCTTTTTGAGGAGGTAACAATATTCTTAAAGCTCACAAGAGTCAAATTTGCATAATATAGGACCTTTAACTTTTCTCTCTTACTATCTTGGTCTTTGGACACGAAAAAGCACTTGTTGGTAAAATGTCTGTGGGCAGTTTACTTTGTACTTGTATAAAAACAATGCCACAATTCTCTGTTAAGAAATCCTTTGGTTTTTCATTTGTGTTCTTGGACAGCCTCTTGCTAACTTTAAAATGAGTCTTAAAGTTTTTTTTGTTGAGATAATTAATTAGTAGGGAACCACTTTGCTGACAGCTTTATCCATAACTAGTTTATGGGTCATGTTTTAGCATCAGTATGTCTTGTTCAACCTCAGTCTCATATGTAAGTCCTCAGTAGAAACCATGTAACCTGAATTCAACTGCTTGCATTGGGTTTTATAGCCGTCATTAGGCAACCACAGAGGCCCAAGTTATGATCACTGGAGTGGAGTGAAATTACAGAGAGCTTTGAGACACTTTGAAATGTTTATTTTTAAATGTTGGATGAGTATTTTTGACAAAATTGGAACCGTTTAAAATGGTTTTAATGGAGATTGATATATCTCTTAGACAAATAAATTAGTTTACAGCAATCTGAAAATAAACAAAGATAGTGGAGTTGTTTAATTAATGCTGTACCGTGGAACATTCTTTGCTATTTGGGCACGCTCAATGCTTTAAACTTTATACAGCTGCATCATTATACAACTGGAGCAGCTTAAAATGGCTTTAATGGAGATTTATATATCTCTGAGGCAAGTAAATGAGTTTACAATAATCTGAAAATAAACAAAGATAGTGGAGATGTTTAATTAAAACCATATTGTGGAAGAACATTCTTTGCTTTTTGTAACTCTCAGCATGTTCGATTTTATACAGCTGCATCATCACATGTTATCATGTTATACAACATATAATATAAAATATATATAAAACATTTTTACAATGTTTAAAAGTGCTATAATCCCATTGGTTGATTCATTGGCTTGGTTTTCGAAAAGGTGGTTTATAAAATACTTATCTGGTATTGAACTTGCTGACCACATGCAGGTAGGATATTTTGTATTTTTAAAGGTGCAGTATATGTAACTATAGATACAGCGGCCACTTTTCTGGTTGCTATGGGGATGTTACTGCATTGCCTCAAATGTGTCACAGTATGGAATTAAATTTATGTCCAGAAAGTTACAAGTCAGATCTGTATGGAGGCGATGCTGGCCACAGTAAGAATGCATGTTATTTGCAGTAAAACACTAAGTAAATTCAAAATGCATAAGTTTAATACTATACTGTGGAACATTCTATGCAAAGCATTAACATCTCTATGGAGACAAACAAGTGGCAGACAGTGCACCTTTAAATCGAATTCATTGTTGCCTCTATAAGTACTGTCAGGAAGGGCATCCAGATAAAAAAGAAATCTACACTCTTTAAAGGCTCATCGTAATTGAAATCTGACGATGACCTGATAGTGGAAAAGCAAAATGCTCTAACTTCATATTGAACCACATGTACTCTGGACCATACTTTTATTCTTTCTTTAATTAATTCACGTAGAAATCCTTGTTCTGTTCCGAAAACCTGAAATTACAGACTTTACATTGTTTTTCTCATATTTCCTTTGCAGAAATTTGTTCTGAGTTTTCCTAAATTTGATTGCATTCCCATTAAGCTTGTTGGTACTTTTAACATGAGAGGTAGTTGTTTCATTAAGGCCATTTTTCCTATAGTTCATTTTTGGCTTACTGCTGCCAGGTTTAGTCAAGGATTTTTGCATCTTCTTTTTAGCCTTTGCTTTGGCTAACTCTTTCTTTTTCTTCCAAAGTTTGAATTTATTTTTCTTCTCTATGTTGTCATCGCTGGAGATCCATTTGAGCTTCAATGTAGTAACAGTAGTTGTGGTAGTGGTAGCTTGAGTAGTTGTAGTAGTAGTAGTTGTAGACTTGATAGTTGGAGAGGGTTGTTTGGTCATGGGTATCTTGGTTAACTTTTTCGGGGGAGGTCTTGTTGGTTTCTCATTGGTGTCCAGCACAGTCACTTTAAAAAGCAAATAGATTTCAGCCATTAATATAGTTTTACATTAAGCTACTAGACTATTTGTATTAGCATAGAAACAAATACTTTATGAAACTAGTTTATTATATCCTCATTCATTTGTAGGGTTGCACAGATCGATGGACCAATATTAATACTTTGACTGACTGGTATCTGCCAATACCAATATTAAACAATACTACTGTACTACAGAAAATGGCACTCGTCATTTCCTTAAAACACAATTACCTTAAAAGCTCAAAACATTATGAAAGAGCAAACATTATGACACATATAGTCTTATTACACCCACTTCAAAGCAAACCAGGATATCTGCTTAACCTATATCATGGAAATCGCCACTGATATTCTATACCAGTATCGGTATCAGTGCATCTCTTTTCATTTGGTGGTACAATGGATGCTAATGACTGTTGACACGTGCCTCCAGCCATGGTCTTGTACACTGAAGTTAAGGTGGAAAAATGTTGGGCCTACTGACACAACAGCCAGGCCTGGGATCAAACTTCCAACCTTTTCATTGTTGGGACAAAGCTTCAACATAGTGACCCTATACCGGGGGAGCACACTAAGGCCCGGGGGCCATATCTGGCACTTTAAAACTTTTTAATTCGGTCTGCCGAACTTGAATAATAATAATAATTTTGGTGTTTAAGAATAATTTCAATGAATAGTAAATACTGTGGGACTTGAAAGACAGATATTTTGTTGTAATGCTTTGTAATGATTTTCAGTCATGGAATATTTCAATAACATGGTATATTTTTACTCTAATGACATGTACCAAAAAACTCCAACATCCATTTGCTCCTGGTCCAGCCCATCTGTCAAATTTTAGAGCTCTTTGCCCACCCCTGAACTATGCTGCTAGTTGCAAGTATGTAAAGTTTTTTTTTTTTTTTTTTTTTTAAGTCCTATATTACATATAATTGCCATGTTAGAATGTGCTGACCTCATCAAAAATAGACCTGGAGTTGTGTTTTGTTTCATTCACACATGTTTGAGAGATCCTTTATTATTAGTCTGTCTACATCTCCAAAGCGCAAACAGAAAACACTCTGTTCCACTTTGTGATGTCATGAAGTTAGTTTAGTATAGTTTTCAAGTTACTTTTTACCTTTTGTTTAGTAGAGATTGGAAATTCCAGGTCTGAATTGATCTAAATGATTCTGGCAAAAGTGTATGGAGTTTAAAAACACAGTGGGGCACTTCCTGTATTACCACATGACATCACAATGTGGAACAAAGTGTTTTCTGTTTGAGAGAAGAACTCAGTTTAAATATGCAAGGTTTGCGTGTTAAATGTGTGAATGACGCAAAACACAACTCTAGGTCTGTTTGTTATGAGGAAACTACATTATAACAGATCAGAAAAAAATGTAATACAGGCCCTTTTAATGAAGAGCTACATTTTTCAGATTTCAAAATGATATATTGCTATTTCTATTGTTGTTTTCTTTCTTTTTTTTGACATAACCAATGATTATGTTCAGAGCATGGTCTCACTTCAGAAATTCTAGCATTACTATCTGGCAATGTGTTAATATATATATATATATATACAGCTGGCCTTGTCACGAGTATACCCCCAAATCCTACACAGTAAACACGTCTATATGTTGAAAATACACTTCTCCAGGTCTATTTTAAAAGTGTTTGAAGTGAGACGAGTGGCTGACATTTTTAGTTTTATATCCCTGAGTGAGTCCGGATTGGCAGATTTAAGGTCTGCTCGGGACAGATGCCTCGAGGAGTGAATCTGCAGCAATCTGTTCGTGCCAAAAGTTGTAAGGCTCCTGTAACCTCAAGCACAACTTTAATTTGCTTGATAATGGGTGCGTACATTACATAAGGTTTTTTCAATGCAGAATTTTTTTTTTTTTTTTCAGATTTGAAAAAAGCTACACTAAATAAAATAAACATTTGTTGAGTTAATGAGTTAATGAGAGTTGTGGCTCTATGAAGGCCCACCTTGCCTGAATGTTTTGTGTGTGAGAGATTGGTGGTTGGTGCAGAATTATGATGTTTTCTTAATTATTGTTTTACAGTGAACCAGAACCAACTCTGTGTACTGAATCACTGGTAATGAGGGGAAGATCCACAATATTACTCTATATTCTGGTCAATGTTATAATGTTGTTTCCTCATCAGAAAACACTGTTCCACCTTGTGATGTCATGTGGTAATGCAAGAAGTGCTCCACTGTGTTTTTACACTCAAAACACCTTCAGTAGAATCATTTGGATGATTTCAGCCCTGACACTGACAATTTCTACTAAACTAAAGGTAAAGGTAGCTGTTGACCTGAAAACTACTGCTTCATGACATCACAAGATAGAACAGAGCATTCTGAGTTTTAGAGGTATAGATAAACTAATAATAAAGGTTTACTCAAACATGTGTAAAAACATAAATAAATAAATAAAAACACAACTCCAGGTATGTTTTTGATGTGGTAACAGCATTCTAACATGGCTTAAATCTTATAAGGACTTTTATTACTCATGGAACAATTTATAAATAAAAGCTAAAATAACTAGTTCCAGTATGAACTTATTATGAAAGGTTTTAAAATTGAAGAATCTAAGAACAGTTTTATGTAACAATTTATTATTTGTATTGACTTAACTGTGCTGCAGTCTTCATAATGATGATAATAATAATACATTTGATTGTCATTTGATTTGACTTTTACAGGGGTACAACTGTAATCTCAGAGTGAAAATAAAGGTTACATGTGTCAACAAATGTCTGCTCTTTGTTAACTCTTTTAAAATGCTTGTAAGCACTGATGTATATTTAAGGTCAATTTGAGTCAGACAAGTTCGATCACAAAACATATCCCTTTAAAGAACATGTCTGGTATGCAGCAGTTAAAGCAGTACACATGGAATGATAAACACGTTCAAGTTAAACCAGGATACTCACGCTCTCTGGGAATGAAGGGCAGTTTTTTACCACGGACTTTAACTGGTTGTGGTTTCACTTTACATTTTCCTGGTGGAGCACGTCTGAAATAACACAAGAAACCAGAAAAGAGAAGAAAAAAGAGAACATCAACTCATAGCATTACGAAAATATGTCTCTAATGGCCGGACCTGAACTCAAACAAAAAATAAATAAATTCATATTAGTCATACTAAAAACAAGCCTTGGCTAATGTCTGCAGAGTCTGTAAATTCCAGTCTGGGTACATTTCTTCATGGTCCAGACCAGTTGTCAAACATGTAACTGCCTGGACAGTTATATTATTGACATTTTTATTCATTTCCCAATAATTTATGAACAGTTGCCTGCAGTACTAGTAAGTGTTGGTAGATCTGAATGTGGCAAAAGCTTACTAAATTTCTTTTCATACAAAGTAGCATTATAATGAGACATATAAAATTGTATATATTTGGTTTACCTGGAAGGGTCCATGAACTTGAAGACTGTCCCATATGGAGATGTGGCACTGGGGTAAGCTGTTGCTAGAAAGTACAGCTCTCCTGTACAAAGTGAATAGAGTATCTCAACTGATGTATATAAAGAAATTAACCCTGTTATCAGCGCTGCATGATAGAAGAAAAACATGAAATATTTGATATTTTAATACTTTGGCACAGTAACATTAGTTACTAAAACAATATGTACATGCCTTCATTTACTAGTCAAAATGTGTTAAAGTAAAAACTAATCTAAATCAAGACACAGCCCTGTGGCTCAGTATTTAGCACACATGCTTCACAGCAAGAAGGTTCCAGGTACAATCCCAAGGTCATGGTCATGGTCTGCTTTTCTGAGTTTGCATGTTTCTCCCCGTGTCGGGGTGGGTTTCCTTCGGGCACTGGTTTCTCCTATCAACCCAAAACATGCACCACAGGTAATATCCTCCAGCTAATGTAGTCCTGACCAAGTCTAGTAACAAGACTTATTTTTAAGAATTTATTTTCTTGCGATATCAGTTATTGTCTCATCCAGTATTGTAATATCAATATTTTTGCATTATATTGTGCAGCCCTGTTTATTATTTAATAATTATTGATCGTACCAGCCTCGTCTTCTGCAAATGAGATGATGAACTTGTGGTGGCGGTTGATGAGTCCAGGGAAGGAACAGGTTTTGGTCTCTCCCATACAAACACTGCGCTCTTTCCACGCTCCCGTCAGTGTGTCCTCGGCTAAAGCCATAATGCGCCTGGAGAAACAGAAAATGTATTACTATCAGAATCATATTATCCAAATACAATTTCAAGTACATTTCATTTTGCCTTAACAGAATCAAATCAATGGCTTTCAATCTTTGTTAATCGTGAATGTTGTGATTTATAGGCGTATTGTGTAACTTTTCTGGTGGAGGGTCTGTCAAATGCATTTCTTCCTGGGGATGTTATTGCTTTGTCACAGTTTCACAGTATGGATTTAAACCTTTCTATCATCATGGAAACCAAACCAAATCAAGTTACAGGTCAGATCTGTGGAGAGGCAAATCCTTTCCTGTCACAAAGCCTGTTTTTCTAGGTATTTTTTTAGGTATAAAACCACCTGCAATTTAATAAAGCTAAGGTAGATCTGTTTAATGTTATTTTCTAAGCATAGAAACAAGAAGGTGATTTGACCCCCAACCGAAAAGTTACAAAATGCACCTTTAAAACAAAAAACTGTCAACGTCACTTCTCCAAAATCTGAACCCTGCTCCAAATCCTTTGCTTTTACAGACATTTGCACAGCCCTTATCAGAATGTAATACAAGTTTATGATATTGTGTTTTAATTTGCAATAAAAGTCCAGTTAAATCGTTTTTTAAAAGATAATTTATGACATATTTTATGGGATGGTTTGAAGTATTGAGACCCACATTAAGAGCTGAAGTCAAACGGCACACCTGTAACCCTATGGGCATAACACATGCATACCGGAGTTAAATCATTGAGAAGGCTACATTAAAAATACTTCTGATCTATGTTATGATGTTGTTTCCTCATCAAAAACATCCCCGGAGTTGTGTTTTGTTTCGTTCACACATGTTTAACACACAAACCCATATATTTAGGCTGAGTTCTTTTCTCAAACAGAAACCACCACCTTGTGATGTCATGTGGTTATACATTGTGTTTTAAATTCCATACACTAGAATAATTTGGTTGATTTCAGCCCTGAAATTGCCAATCTCTACTGAACTAGAGGTAAAAGGTAGCTGTGTCATGACATCACAAGGTGGAACAGAGCATTTTGAGCTTTGGCGTAGACAGACAAATAATAAAGGATTACTCAAACATGTGTGAATGAAACATAACTCAACTCCAGGTGTGTTTTTGAGGAGATAACAACTTTCTAACATGGCTTAAAATTCACAAAAGTCAACTTTGCGTAATATAGGACCTTGAATATAGAATGCTCAAACCTCTAAAACTATTTATTTAGACACCAGACGTCAATTAGCAAAATGACTGCTGCCAAGACATAAACAGATTTTGAGCCACAGTTCTGACAGCTTTTGGCTTCGATCACTGTTTTATTTCGTACCCGCTCATAAAGTCTCCAAAAATGTAGAGGCCGTTCAGATTGGGTGATTCACAGCCACGGTACACATATCCCCCGGTTACAGACTTCCCAACATGGTGACTGTATGCAAATATAGGCAGGATGTCATCTGGTGAGAGAGAGAGGACGATTATTAGAAATACAACGTGACGCGGCGAAGCAACAGACTGACACAGCAAACAGATGGACCAAGCACTAAACCTGATCTTCTACTAGGCGTTATATCTCTAGTATAAATGTCAATAATCCCAGTGTGTTTAGGCCAAATATGTAAAAATACTTGTACACAGCTACGGTAATTGCTATAACAGTTTAAACCAACAGATGGGAGTCTTGAGCAACTGTGTCCAGTCAGACAAAAAGTAAATAATTTAATAAAATATTATCACATTTTTGTATGCTATTACATTGAACTAATGTGTAATCTCAAAACACAACAAGTTTCATACAATAGTTAAAGAGCACTATGAAACAAGAGTTAAAAGAGCACTATGGAACAATAGTTAAAAGAGAACTATGAAACTTGTTAGGTGTTTGTCTCTATAGTGATGTTATTGCTTTGCCTGAAATATTCCACAGTAGGTAGTCAATTTATCTATCTCCATTGTGGCAAGCAGGGTGCGTAGGTCAAGTTGTAGATCAGATCTTTGGAGAGGCGACCCTGCTCACAGCAAGAATGTATGATAAGTAGAGTATTGACCATGAAAATGTTTGTAATTGAATGAGTAAATAATGGATAAGTCTAATGCCATACTGTGGAACATTTCAAGTCAAACTGTCTCAGACTGTTGTTGTGTCCTTAGGCGAGACACTTCACCTACATGACCTAGTAAGAAAGTGGTGTGTGCGTGAGTGATGGTGGTGGTCGGGGGGCCGATGGCGCAGATTGGCAGCCTCGCTTCCGTCAGTCTTCCCCAGGGCAGCTGTGGCTACAGTAGTAGTTTACCACCACTGAGGGTTGAGTGAATGAATAATGAACTGTAAAGCCCTTTGGATATCTTGAAAGGTGCTATATAAATGCAATGATTAATTAAAAAATCACGATGGTGCCAAGCAGACAACAATGTAAAATGATGTGCATAAAAAAGTTTGTCCAGCAATATAAAAGATACTACCTGTTATCAAAGTATTGATCTAAAATGTATTAAAGAGTAAAAATACAGTACAGATATCAAAATATTTTACTTAAGTTCAGTACTTGTTTTGCCACTGCCTGTAAATTCACATACTGCTACTAATATACTTTACCGAGTCCACATAAACTTGCAGTACTCACCCAGGGTTGAGTTGTGGCACAGTTTGAGGTCGTAGCACTCAAACCCTTCCTTGGCCCTCCATCCGTAGTTTCCTCCCTTCTCGATGATGTCCACCTCCTCGTACCTGTTCTGCCCCACATCTCCACAGAAGATCCTGCCCCTTCCGTGACGGGACACTGGATCTCCTCTGTCCACGGAGCACCTCCACATGTTCCTCACCCCGTAGGCGTACACCTCGGGGCGAGCTTCTGGATCATCTATGAAGGGGTTGTCAGGAGGGATCCTATAGGGCTTTCCACTGGGGTCTGAGCCATCTATGTCAATACGCAGAACCTTACCCAACAGAGCACTCCTGTGGGACAAACAATTTTAACAAACTCCATCAGTTTTTTCTCTCAAGGACCGGTACTGTCACAAGAGTTTATCTCACGGACTGGTTGAAATCTGGGCAGGTCTAGAAAAAAAACATGTAAATTAATCCTACATGTTTTTAAAATGTCTTATGTAACTCATGTTTGCTGTTGGCACCATATTGTCACAGTACAACACAGGGACATGTCGCTAGATTACAAAACAAAAATACAATACATTTGAAAAGTTATGTAGCATTTTCCTCTGGGGCCCAGTGGAAGATGGGGTGGCTGAGGTCCCTGCCTTAGCAAATACAAGCCTAACGCATGGTACACCCAGGATATGAACAGTTGGACCGAGGAAAAAAGGCATAATCATACATGTAGCCTCTTTCAAGACACCCATAGGACTTTACATTGCTTTATTCATTCACTCAACACTTGGCGGTGATAAGATTCTAGTCACAGCTGCCCTGGGGTAGACTGACGGAAGTGAGGCTGTCAGTCTGCACCATTAACCTCTCTGATGATCAACACTCACGCACACGCCACATTCATACTAGACTAGACTTAGACAAATTTTATTGCTCCACAAGGTAAATTATTTGGACTATGTGATGTAGGAAATGAGCATGCAGGTATGCAATATCTGTACTCTGTATCTCAAACACGTGTCTCACTTGTTTTGTGCATTGCCATATTTCCCAAAAGGGTCTCCTGCTTTTCCTCCATCTCCAGTGAAAATGTAAAGGTATCCATCCAGACCGAACAGCAGCTGGCCACCATTGTGATTCGCTGCTGGTTCCTCTATCTCCAAAATGACTCTGAAAGTAAAGAAATTAAAACTTTGGCTGAAACTATTGGTTATATTATAGATATGAATGATACATGTAATATGTAAAGAGGCTTGTAATAAAGTTCATACAGATCAAAAGGTGTTGAATATTCATTCTCAGGATGTGAGATGCAGTCCACCAATAAAAACACCAATACATTAGATTTAAACAGCATTGCCATAAATCAAGATGATGGAGCATGTTTTCATATGTTGGCTGCTATTGGAGAGGAGAGATGGAAGAGTGAAATGGGAGTGAAGAGTGAAGCAGCATTCAGAAAATTTAGCCTCTATCTAGCATTAATTTATCAAAAATTCAAGTTTTTACAACAGAAGACTGCTTGTAGTTGCAAAGTGTTAATAAAGTGCCCTCTCTCTGACTTGGGCCAAAATTTGTAGAAAAGAAGTAGTAAATAATTAGAGACTGTGCAAGAGGCTTGGTGAACACCTTACGGAGGAAAGACTCCCAGACTTTCCACACTGTTGTGATGCCTGGGCTGTAGGACACAGAAGAGGGACACTTTTGTCTCTTCCTCTCCTCAAACCACCCTGATACAGAATCTGCAGACCCTACTTGATCCTTTTAAACTCTCTCTCGCTCTCTCTATTACATAGAAAATATATTTAGTCAGTTTAACAAGACTTTCATAATGGGCTAGTTGTGTTTATTATACTGTGAAAATTCAATAGATGTTTTATTGTTTTAAAGTTATGCATGGTGTGTACCAATAAATATGACCCAATTAAATGAAATATGTTATCGTAGCACACTGAACCAATACCTTTGCTCTTCCAGGCAACTTACATTTACATTCTTTCAACTACATTATGGTGATGGCTGCATAAGCCTGGGGGAATTGGCTCCTAGAAAGTATTATGATGTAATTATTATATAGTATGCCTTTGATGACAGAAGATAATAACTATACATTGATAAATTTGAGTGTTACATGCTCCAAAGCATTATTATATACTAATATATGGGATATTGTCTTGGATGTCTTCAAGGCATTTTGCTTAGTCATAAATTAATTCAAACTTCTCTGGAGCTCTTGAAAAGTGTTAGGCCGACCCGATAATGATATACAAACTATATAAAGCTCAGAGCATGTTCGTGCAAGCCATGAGGGCAATTACAGCCTCCATCGTCAGACCAACTTTCAAAGAGTCAGCTGCAGAATATTTACATCAACAACAAGGAAACTGAGAGGCATTGAACAGGAAGTTTTACGTCAAGCTAAACACGATGGCCATCTCACCTGTCAAATATGCACTTTCCAAAGCTGTACATTTTAAAATTATATGTTGTGTTATTTGAACTGTGCAGCTTTTTATGTGAATAAGCAGCTTTTGTCGGTTGCATTGAAAATTACTGCTGGGAAGAAAATCCATAAATATGACATTGTCTTGATCTATATCAGAACTTCTATAATATTCCATGGTAATACTTCACAAACTAGCTTTCATGTATTGAAAAAGGTATTTCAGTTGTTATGTTATTACTATTAGAGTGTTAATATCATTGTGATATTGAAATCAGTATTGGATATCAAGCCTTTTCCTTAGTGTAAAACGTATTGTATTTTAAAATTTAGCAACATCAGCCTTCCCAGGGACTACAGGTGGAAATTAGCACTAGTGCTACAACCTGGTACAATACATCTCTTCTGTTAAAGTTAATGTATATATTGCACTGTCCCTTCTCTTATTAAATAAATAAACTAAACTAAATTATTGGTAGACCATGGACAGCCCACAAGTTTGGGAGATGCTGTAGACTATTTGTCTTTCTAACATTTCTTGCCCATTTCTTTCTAATATAAGATGAAAATAACCTCATTTTAATGCACAAAACTCATAATAAATATACTATAATAATACTATAAGTCTGGTTGCTTTGCATTATAGACATACCTTTCAGAGTATGGATTGGCAACATTCATGTCATAGTCAGACACTTTCATTTCGCTTATTCTGATCTTCTCCAGTTTGCTGTCCACTTGAATTGAATAATAGATAAAGAACCGTCCATTGTGCTTGTAATTTGGATGGAACGCCATGCCCAAAAACCCCCTCTCATCCCCTAACCATGGAGTGGTCATCACATCACCACTCATGTCCAGAAAGGGCTGCTCTAACCTGCTACCATCATGTAAGAAGACCCAAACAAATCCAACTTGCTCTGCTATGAACATTCTATGGGTTTCATCTCCACTGTGCAGCATCAACACTGGGTTTCTTAAATTATTTGCCACTTCAGTCAGGCACAATTGTAGACACCCCTGAGGATCCTCTACCACTTGCCCCAGATTACTATTAAGTCCAGGGCTGTTGAGGACATTGGGGTAGCAGTAGTCTTGATCAGAAAGGTCCATCATGGTGCAGAATGTGGCCATGTCCCGTTGGCTGGTGTCTTGGAGGAGATGGTTTTGGGTGAGATATTTGATAACGTGTTTGCATTTTCTGTGAAAATCCTGGCAGTAGCTGAAACAAAGCCCTGGGAGCTCTCTGACTGGAGTGTAGGGGTCTTCAGCGTCAAACAGATGTGCAGCATACGGTGAGCACTCCTGGATGAGACCAAAGATATTTGTTAATGATAGATAATCTGGGTAACCTGCTTTTTTCCACAGTAGTATCCTAATCAGTTTTTTCAGTGTTGACCTACCCAGGATAGATAAATGCTCACTGTGTGAAATTTCTGGTAGAGCTCTATCTGTTTCTTCCTTTGGAGATGTTACGTCTTTACCTCGAACGTTCCACTGTATGTGGCAACACCTTTATTACTCTCAATTAAGACAAGCTGCTGACACTAACTTACAAGTCAGATCAGTGGAAAGGCAACTCTGCTCATAGTGCCATGCATTTATGGTTTATCTTTAGCCATAAAAAGCAACAACTGTGATAACAAGCATGACATATCTTCTATTAGAAATGTGTTGCTGTTTCACGGTGCACCTTTAATATATTGAATACTGTTTCAAATATGTATTGTAACAACTTTATAGAGGTGCTTTCCTAGAGAGGGGGGACACACCACTTCAGTATGTGGTGTACATTATTCATTCACGTGTCAATCAGTGGTGCCAGAGGGTACAGCCATTCTGTGCCAATCGAGCCCCACCACCACCTCCAAAGTGGGTAAACAGTTTTGCCTCGTGATACAATTGCAGAATGTCAGATTGGACAGTCAGTATTGGCATCTCAGTTATTTCTAGTAATCATGCATTGAGCATTACCCAAACCAGAACTTTTTTCCATGCGAGGACATGTTTTAGAGCTCATCTATAAGTGATGAATCATACACAGTTGTTATCTTAGGCCATCAATCATCTGTACATGTGCACTTAAGATTTACAGAAATGTGCTTTGTAGTTACATGGAAATACAACAACATCGCTCAAAATCCTACTTTACAGCAGTGACTCACCTGGCACATCATTTCTTTCAAACTGTCCGCGCAGAGGTCCAGCCCCTGAATCTCCAAAACCTCGATAATGTCCCAGTATCTCTCTGCGATCATATTATCGGTCTTTTGGTCGCAGCAGCCAAACTCCTGGTACTCTGTGCAGAACTCCAAGTGCCAAAGAGGTTTAAAAGGCGGCGCGAAGTCCAGACACTGCGGGTGTGATGAGGCTGGCCGCAGCGGGATGAGCAGAGTCACCGCAGCCCAGAGCAGCATCGAGCCACGCACTGCTGCCGTGCGTAAAAGCGCACAGTGATGGAGCATTATGGCATAAGGCGCACAGCTGTTTGCGCTGTTTATGTATGGGGACTTCACGTGCGTGTTAATATATTCAGAGCGCGTGCACGACGTCCTCAACGCCCTCCTTCTTTTAGTAAAATCCTTCTCTCATAGCAGGTGAACCTCAGTGCGTAAAACTGTTGAAGTCAAGACGCCGCATCCAGATGTTATCCATGAATAATCTCTACGTGCTGGCATTTGGGTGTTGATATCCAAATCTAAACTATAGATAAATGAATAGCTACATATAGGTCTATCATTATCTATTATATCTATAATCTGAAAAGGGTGTTTAAATGAACACACAGCGATTTAAATGAGAGTAGGATTGCTTCTCTTTGAAAGGTATAGCAAAAGGAAAAAAATAAATAAAATCTGTCAACTAGACAAAAGATTTTGGGTGAAGACGTTTCACAGCTTATCCAAGCAGTTCTTCAGTTCTGGTCAGTTGCTGGTGGACATTGCCTTATATCTGAAAATGTGTTGCTGTTAGTGTGTTTTTATCTAATAAAAATATTGAATCAGTATTAATTTATCAACATCACAATACATGTCTATGAAAAACAAAACAATAAGGTCGCTTAACACTGTTCTCTTCTTCACCTCTGAAAATTTGGCAGAGTACCAGGGGCAGTGAGGTTGAGGCAAGCATCAATTGGAAACTACACAAACTATGATTATGTCTCAAGTTCAGGTGCCTGGGGACATCCGTCTGTTTGTCCTGGCATGTTAACCTGATTTGAATACACAGAGAGCCATGTCTGTCATTGGGACCCTGCAAGGAAAAATGCAAATAAGTTATACTTTAGAAACAAGGGTCCATGCCTTTAAACAGTGAGTGACAGAACGTTTACACTGTCTGAATGTCTTTGAAAGAACAGAAAAGTGTACAGTTGGCTATGAACATAGGGTACATTTGGAATTGAATTATTATTATAGGCTGCTGAAAATGAGAATTTGTAAATAAAAAGTAGCCTAATAGGCATCTGCCCAGCAAAGCATAATATAGGTTTCGTAGACTGCATGACCGTAGTGATGACATACTAATTGGCCACTTTACTGACAATAAAATTACTAATTGCAAAAAACTATTTGTCCACCAGATGGCAGAAAGAAGCAAATAAACTGCAGTAGCCAAGTGATTGGGGAAGCGGAACTTCGTCATTTAATTTTATTTTGTTTTTGGCGAGAAAAAAAAGTGAGAGAAATGTTTTAATGATGCAAATAACTTTCCGACAACTTTTCATTTTAAAATGTATAGAAAATGTCTTCCTCTAATCAAGTGTATAACGTAAATAAGGTTTTTAATTGTTCGCATGTCAAGATAAATGCGGATTTGTAGATTGATTTACTCTTGCAACAAAATATTCAGACACAATAATAATCATAAAGGTGCAAAATATGTTGTTCCAGTAAATGCCTTTTATTTTGAAGGGTCGTCTCCCATTTCCGAATTAGTTCCTGATAATCCGGAGAGCTTTACGCGCGGCTGCTGAGTCTGTCTGCCAAGTCTGACAACAAAATGTAACCTCTGCAGCGCTGATCCACCGCTGTGCACCGTCAAAACTCCGGTACAACACCCCAGGTCTATGCTTTATTCGCCGGTAGTTCCCTCGGATGTGTTGGCTCGTTAAAGAGCGGCAGTTAGGGCGCGCGACGGCAAAACTACAATGAGCTCGGAGCACCAAAGCGACAGCAGCGAGGACGCGGACGAGAACCAGGACAGGCCCCAGGACGGCGGCGGCAGCGACAAAGAAGACCCCGATATCGACGACTCGGATGACGATGATGATGGTATTGTACGCGGAGTTTCGTCTTCACCTCCGAGAAGTAGCGGCGGGGAGCGGGGAGAGCTGTCCGAGGAGGAGCGGTGCAAGCGGAAAGACGCACAGCAGCAGACTGGGAGCGGCGGCAGCGGTGGTGGTGGCTACAAGGGGAACAGCCTGTTTTCATGGCTCCAGAGTAGGACTATTAGGCGAGGGGTATTTGTGGACCCCGCACGGGACAATTTCAAGACGATGACAAGTCTGTACTGCTCTATGAACCCTGCGTCAGAGTCGGTAAACCTGAGCACTCAGACGCACGGAGCGGTGTTCAATTTGGAGTACTCCCCGGATGGGTAAGACTAGACCTGGGGCAGATTAATTCTTTACTTGGCCTTCACCTGACCCTTTGGATTTCTGTTTCACTGTATATAACTCTGTGCTATAGAGAAGTTTGATATAAACCACTTACTTATAGCAACTTACGCGGAAATCATTCAAAACAAAAATAATGATCCCTTTAGGTACCGAATTAGAATGTTATTGTGTGTGAGCAGTGTAAATAGGCCTAAAGGGGACTTTTAATCATGTTTGGATGGTCACAACATTGGAACATCACGATTATTGAAAAAATGACTTAACCTTAAACTGGAATATGAAGCAATAGGTCACAAAAAGGCATTAATGCCATTGTAAATAAGTAGATGTAAAGATATGATGCAATACATTTTCTACTTTACTTTACTCATAATTGGAAAGAACACTGATGAAAAAATGGCAACCTAAAGTAAATTAAATGGTCAAAGCTGAAACTCACATTATAGAGTAAATCTTAAATAAAGGATGTTGGCCTAAAGAGTAAGTGTTTATTACTCTTCTTTACAACTGCAAAAATAGTCCAGACTCCTTTTTTTTTTTAAATGAGGTGATGAGTAAAAGGAAGTACTGATCCAGCTTTTTCTGTTCTGATACAAATGTCAGTACTTCAATATTTACTTCAGATATGGCCTTCAATATTTGCAGATACCTGATATTACCTGACACTAGTGCAGAAACTGAAAATATGATTTAGTTTCTTTAAACACAAACAGTGTGAGGTAAAATGATCCAAACGTGTTTTGTAACTGATATTTATAAGTTAAAGTAACTACAGAACAGCTTTGTAGAAGCACAAGTTTAATATTATGAGATGCCAACAATGAGTGGTAAATTGCTTTAGTCCCCCAATTTGTAGACCAAAATGGTCTCTTGTTATAAGCACACAAACTATAAAACTAAATAAATATAAGTATAAATAAACATAAACCTAACAGTAATACAGTAACACAGCACAGTAACATTGCTTTTTTGGAATAGTTTGCCCTTGCAACTGTATTTGAACAATGGTGCCACTTATTTCAGTTTTCTCTTTGTCCACACCTATTAAGTCTACAGCAGCACAGCACCAGACGGCTGCAGGTTTGTGGACTAAATCCTCCTTGAACCAGGTCAAGCTCTCGTTCAAAGCTGGTCTATCCAACCCCACTCACAGCAGGAGTAACATATGTCTTATTATGAGAGTTTATATTGTAACCATAGCAACTTCTCTCGTATCTCTTTTAAACTTGGATCTTCTAAATTAAGATAGTTTAATTTAATCATGCATAATGACTACAATTACATAGTGTTTGTGTTGAGACAGGAATATATTATACACACAGAAGTCTTATAGATAAAACATATGGTTAGTTTACTCATTGGTAGTGATATCCCGATTTTTCAGTTGATCAGTAATAGTGAATATATATGAGACACATGATATTATGATATTATGTAGACAAATTTAGATGGAAAAATAGATAATGCATAAAAATGTAAAATGCTTACTCCACATTAAAGGACCCATATTACATTATTTCCTTATCTTTTGTAATGTTGCTTCCTCATCATAAACATGTCTAGATTGGTGTTTTGTTTTCATTCACACAAGTTTAACACATAAACTCTACATAGTTAGTTCTTTTCTCACACAGAAAACACTGTTATACCTTGTGATGTGGCAATACAAGAAGTGCTCCACTGTGTTTTTAAACTCCGTACACCTTTACTAGAATAATTTTTAGCTTTACTAGAATAAAGGTAGCCATTCAACTTGAAAACTTCCTCTTCATGACATCACGTTGTGGAATAGAGTATTTTGAGCTTTGGAAATGTAGACCCACTATATAAAAGGGTTACTCAAAGATGTGTGAATGAAACAAAACACAGTTCTTTGTATGTTTTTGATTGTAGCAACATTCTAACATAGGTTAAAGCTTAAAGAGTCAATTTTGTGTAATATAGGACCTTTAAAATAACTTTTTCATTCAGAAAGTTGATTGCATAAAGGTCGTCACATACTAGATCAATGGTTATCTTTTAGACCATGCAAATGAAAGTGAAGAATTTCACTTCATAATTGTGAATACTCACAACACTAAAACTGGTATCGTAACATCCCTACTCAATATGGTTATTTAAGCCAGCCATTAAAAGTTAATAAAATGAATTGTGATGTTCATATTAACTAAGAGGAAATATGCAAAACACAAAAACAAATCTAAACATAACATTGGACCCCCTGTTTGTATAAATCAGAAGATTCTGGTATCATAGACTTTGAGTAAATATATACAAAATATACAGTAAATGCAGCAAAATAAAATAAAGGCAGAAGAACATGGGAAGAACACATAATAATTGCTGCAAAGATTTAAGAGTTAAGCTATATTTTTCCTACACTCCACAATATATGTAGCTGCATAAAACTTGAGAATCTTATTTCGAAAAACTTTAGTCAGAACAGAATAAATGGTGTGAGACTGAAGAGGTGCCGTGCTGTGTGGTAAATGCACCGTTAACTGACTGGGCTAAGTCTGGAAAACATTAGAGAGGCTCCCCGGGCAGCTCAGGACCCATTTTACTGAAACCCAACTAAAGTTTAGCATAAGTTAGTCCTCCTGTCAGCACTTTTAATAGTTTTTCTTTTTCCATTTCCCTCTGTGTGTATTCTGTGCCTGACTTTCTGTCTACTGTGAGTTGGTCAAAACTGTTAAAGTTGCACTATGTAATCTTGGCTTGTCTCCTTGGAGATGTTAATGCTTTTCCTGGAATGCTGCCTAGAATGAGATGAAACTTGAATATCTTGCATTAATTCCTTCCTTGTGTGTTTATAATGCTATGAAATGCCTTTTTACCATGTAAGCAGTATCACCTATTCACAGACTTAACCTGGTGGTGTATACCCTCTTAATACTACACCGTGGAACATTTTTGACAAGAAAGTAGCGGACCCTTCATCAGAAAAGTGACATAGTGCCCCTTAAAAATTTATAAACATATTTAAATACAGTGGTCTCAGTGTATATGTTGGTTTCTTTGGCATATATTGCGATAAGAACAATGATGTTAATAAAAGTGTTTTGTGTTTTGCAGATCGGTGCTGACTGTGGCCTGTGAGCAGACGGAGGTGCTGCTGTTTGATCCAATCTCGTCTCGACACATAAAAACTCTGACGGAGGCTCATGAAGACTGTGTCAACAACATAAGGTTTGATATCTGAAAATACTGATATTTTCACAGACATATGTCTTTAACAGATTGTCTTTAATTATATCAATGTGAGTATGGCCACTGAAAGTTAAAAAACACATGTATAAATAAAAATAAAATGATGGGTGATTACTGGGGATAGGACAAGATCTCATGCCACAAGAATTTGCAAGACAAAATTGCCACAAGATTGTGCACGCATAAGAAAAATGATATTGTGAGATTTTTATTTTATTTTTTTCAACTTTTTACATTTGGATTGGATAAAATTGGTGAGTTACATCTCTTACAGTCCCAAAAAGCAGTAGTAGAATGGAAATAAAAATATTTAATCAAAGAAATAAACAGTTGTGAAGCCAAATAGGAAGCTGAATTGGGAAATGTATATATTAGGAATTATGTTAAAATCTCATTCTTGTAGACCCAAGCTCTTATCTCATCTCGTTGTGTGGAAATTGTCTCATCCCATTCCTAGTAATTACATGCCTAGACACCCAGAAATACTTTTCATATATTTTACAAAAACTATAGCCTGGGACCAGGTGTTCTCCAATGGGTGTGGATCAGTGGTTTGTCTGTATCAAACAAAAATGGCAGTTAAGAGAAAAAAGCAAAAAAGTGGACCAAGAAACAGTACTGACTTTTGCCAAATCAACTGGCCTAGCTCGAAATGTTATTTTGAGATATAGATTTAAATCTGAATGAGATGGGGATATTTGAGAGGAAATGTTTTCCACAATAGACAGATAGGCACTGAAATAATACAGCTGATAAGAATTTTGGTAATCTAGTTTGTATTTTGCCCATTTTAACTAAGTGTGATTCTTGAATGATATTTGACTCCAACAAGACCATAGAGTAGTGCATTAGAGTTGGTTGCTTATGTTGCAGTCAAGGAGACAGATGGTTGTAATGTTCTTTCTGATTGTTATACTTGCCCCCTCCGTCTAAACTGCACATGCCCCTGCAGGTTTTTGGACAATCGCCTGTTTGCCACCTGCTCCGATGACACCACAATTGCATTATGGGACCTCCGTAAACTGAATTCGAAGGTTTGCTCTTTGCACGGTCACGCCAGCTGGGTGAAAAACATCGAGTATGACACAAACACTCGCCTCCTCGTCACCTCTGGCTTTGACGGCAATGTCATCACCTGGGACACCAACAGGTGTGTGAGTTTAATGCTTTTGGTGTTTTGATTAAATGAATTCACACTGAATGAAGTGTAAAGGGGAGATTTTATCTGTTTTGGTCAAATGCGTGGCTTCAGAACAGGTTTTTTCAGATGGCAAAGTGAAAATAGAATGGACAGCTGCTCACGGCTGTTACATTCACGTTTTAAAAAAGTAAAAAAAAAAAAATTTAAGTACAGATGGCACAAGCGATCTAATTTTCCTTAGGGCCATATGTTTGGGGTCCTCCAAAAATTGCAGTAACATGAAACATTACTTCTGCTACAGTTTCTTAAGATATGCAGTCCCAAACATATAATGCTTTGATGGAAATAAAAACACCAATAAAGTAAATACTATGAGAAATTGGTCTTTCAGAGAAATTTGGTTATAAACATGGTTTGAACTTAAGAATTTTATTGTTATTGTGGAGACCAATAGAGTGTCCTTGGCATATGTTTGTATCGTCAAGTTTTACTCTATATAATCTGGAGGAAAAGCACTATTTACTCCCCAGCTTTGTCAATTTTTAGAAGACTAAAAGATCTATCTTTCAGTAGTATTCATTTTTAAAGTCTACATTGTGTAAAATGTATAAACACTTCTCATTCCCTTCCCTGCACAGGTTCACAGAAGATGGCTGCCCTCATAAGAAGTTCTTCCACACCCGGTACCTGATGCGGATGCGTTTGACTCCAGACTGTTCAAAGATGCTGATCTCCACCTCATCTGGATATCTGCTGATCCTCCACGACCTCGACCTCACTCAGTCCCTGGAGGTGGGCAGCTACCGCATGCTTCGGGCCAGGAGGACTCCACTCAGCTCCGGTTAGTCTGAATCTAGCTTATTGTACTTGTGGTTGAAATAAATGTTGAACTGTACAGGGCCCTTATTATTTTATTGTCTGAGGTGTATTTGTAATGTTTCCTTGTCAAAAAACATACCCGGAGTTATGTTTTGTTTCACACACGTTTAACACTCAAATCCTGCATAATTACAAGAAGTATACCATGATTTTAAACACCTTCACTAGAATCATTTGGATGATGTCAGCCCTGGAATTACTGATCTCTGCTGAACAAAAGTTAAAAGGTAGATGTTAACTTCATGTTAGCTTCATGACATCACAAGGTGGAACAGGGCATTTTGACCTTTGGAGCTGTAGACAGGCTAATAATAAAGGATATGTGTAAATGAAACAAACACAACTCTGGGTATGTTTTTGAAGAGGTAATAACATTATAGCATGGCTTAAAGCTCATAAGAGTCAATTTTGTGTAATAATTTAGATTCTCATAGTAGTATTCAAGCCTCATTAAGTCAATATTATTACTAATGTGTTGTGTTGCTTATGATATACCCTTAAAAATAATGTGCAATTTAATGAACTTTCACACATTTTATTTTTATATTATGTTTTCTGTACATTGGCTTGATGTAAGTGCGTTAATGATGTGTTAACATTTATTTTACAGATGGAGGCACGTCTGCATCTCGGCCAGCTGGAAGTCGCCAGGGAAACGATTCTAGTAAACTCCACCCACACAGAGAAGGTCCGATATCAGGCTTTTACTTTGCCCTAACTTCACACAATGCAGTTCTTTACATATGCCGTTATTATTTATGATGTTCATATATTTATTTTTACATCTCTTTTTGCTATGTTAGGTCTGTCACCGAGAAACAGCCTGGAAGTTTTAACGCCAGAGATCCCTGGAGAGAGGGACCGAGGCAACTGTATCACCTCCCTCCAACTCCACCCCAAAGGCTGGGCCACGCTCATCCGCTGCTCCAGCAACATGGATGATCAGGAGGTAACAGAGTTTAAATAAACCAACTAGTTGCATACTAGTGCCAAACCTGTGAAACAGCTGAAGAGAGCATACAATAGAAACGGCAACCAGCAACAGTTTTTGTGTTGTGCAAATCTTGTGCATCTTGCATATGCTTTATACAATTTTAGAAAGGTAGTAGAAAAGGAATACTCGTGTAGAAACTGAAGTATGAACAAGGAAGGCACAACATTGTACTAAAGACATTTAGTTTTTGGGTTAAATGATTTTTATGTACTGTAGTTAAGAATCCACAGCAACATTTGTTCTTTTGGTCAGTAAAAAAATTCATATTTAGTCAATACTCCAAATTGAAACAGAATCCATCAAAACATCTTTGCATCTATACAGTTTCCGTGACCCACTCTAGAGTTGGTAATTATTTTGTTGCTGTTATTGTGGTTGTCATTATTGTGCATGATTTGGCATTGTTAATTGTTTGCTGTATCATCTTCAGTTCATCACAGAACAGTCTTTAAAATGTGCCCTCCCTCTCTGTCCCCAGTGGACTTGTGTGTACGAGTTCCAGGAGGGGGCACCCACTCGACCCCTGGTCTCTCCGCGCTGCTCTCTGCGTCTGACCCATTATATTGAGGAGGCCAACGTGGGACGAGGCTACATCAAGGAGCTGTGTTTCAGCCCTGACGGCCGTCTCATCTGCTCCCCCTATGGGTATGGGGTGAGACTGCTGGCGTTTGATGAGGGCTGTGGGGAGCTGTCAGACTGTGTCCCGGTCCAAACCAGCGTTTTGAAGGAAATTCGGTCCATTTATTCTCACAGTGACGTTGTTCTCACCACAAAGTTCTCTCCCACTCACTGTCAGCTGGCCTCGGGCTGCCTCAGTGGACGCGTGGCTTTGTATCAGCCCAAGTTTTAGCTGGTCACAAGAAACAAGGAAGCCTAACTCTGCAGGCCTGGGATTAGGAGTAGTCCTTTAATGACATTATACTGTCTTCAATTGTGCTGTGGTTTGCATATTGTTCTGGCATAGGTTTCAATTCTTATTTATTAGCATTTGTATTGGTGATTTTTCAGATTTTCAGAACTCTCAGATGGGGGGAGTAAGAGCTATTTTTCTCTGTTGATTATTAGGTATTTTGATGAGAACTCTTTTAAAGGAAAACAGACAAATGCGCAACCTGATTTCTATTAATGACTGGACCCGAAACATTTTCTATTACAACAAAATCAGCATTTTAACAATATTTATCTTGGCTGCCGTCATCTGTATTAAATATTATCAACCACTGAATGTTATGTCATCTAAAAACCCAGAAAGTAAAATAGCCAAAGTATAATTTGCTTTATAAATAATTTAACTAGAAGCTGTTTTCCATATGTTTTTCTAGATTTGTAATAAAATACACTTGCACAGTACCCTGCCCTTGTTGGCTGCATTAAGGAACTCTAATGTACTACCATATCTGTATGGTATGAGGAAGAATTCATTGTAAACCTCTAGTGTTTTTGGGTATTGTGTAACCTGTTTGAAAATTATTGTACTCTAAGCAAGCCTTAAAATATTTACTTCTAAACCCAGGTCTGCAGCTGCATTGACAATGTTTTTTGGAAAGTTGTTGAACTGAGAAGTCGAATAAAAGAAGAAAAATGTCTTACAAAATGTGCTATGGACCTGTGAAGGAAAAGGTGCTAGATAAAAGAAGATTTCATGTTAAACTTTGAAATGCAAAGACAATGACAATGGATTATTATGGAGAGCAGTACTACTAACTCACTTTTGTATGACTGGATCTTGTTGTTTGGACTGAATAACACTAAATTTGCAAACTTGTAAACCTGGAGGCATTGCTTTTGCGTGACAATATGCCTTTTTCATAGGTGCTGCATTTCTGCTTTGAACTCTGACCCCCTACTTGGATCTAGTTCCCCTTTTGCCTTTTGTTTCTTCCCTCAAGACAATGTTATGGACTCTTAGTGGTTTTAATGATATTACTGCTGGCACTATATGTAGCACAGTTTTGGTTTCTATCGGATTTAGCTGGTGCTGCGCTAGAGGGCGCTGTTTGACTTTTATCAAAACTCCCATCACATTTTTGTTTGTCTTAACGCTTGTACCAGAAAACTTGTTATCGATAAACAACAATACTGCAGCCTGGCCACTATACTGTAATGTGATACTTTAAAAATAACTGGTACTTATGGTATCAGAATTTAACTAAGATCCGAACTAAGATTTAAATGAGTAACATATTAACCAGACCTTGACGCTAAAGATCAAAAAAAGCTCAACCATGTATTCAAATTAACATTGAACTATATTATTTTTTCTGGTTATTGCTTGCCTAAATGTTTCACAGTACGATATTTGCTTTTTTTTGCATTCATTTAATCAATCGCAGGTGTTTTTATTGTTTAAAAGAACATACATTTTATTGTAAGCAGGCTCTCCACTCCACAGATCTTTTCTGTAACTCGATAGAGCTATATAACTTAAATGCCATACTGTGGAGCATTTAAGACAAAGCAATATTAGCGTTGTGGAGACAACTAGGTGACATACCCAACGTAAAGGTTACAGAAATGTTACATACTGTAGCTTTCATTGGGAATTCTACTGAATGTTGTATGACTGACCAGGCTGCCAGCATTGTGTTTTAAACTTTCATCTCTTTCTCCAATTGATATTTCAGTTTATTTGTGACCTGTTGCATATTTAAAATTTGACAAACTTAACTTTGGTCTCTTCTCATGGCTAAGAAAATATTTGTTTAATTTTTACTTCATGCAATTGTTGCCAAAACTTTTTTTTATTCAAATTGTATTCCTCATCAGTGTTGGACAACCATTTTCTTTTTCTATTCAAGTTTTTCCCCCCTAGTCTCCCACTCTACACTCCCTGTTGCTTGAGTGTGTTACCTGGATTTTGTGTGAAAATTGGTGCCTGTTTTTTTAAAGGGACGAATACTATGCACTGCAGCTTATGTGGAGGGCCTACTTTCTCTAATTGTAACTTGATGTGTGCTTATTGTTGAGACTTTAGATGCCAAATGCTTTGTGAAGGTGAATTAAAATCTTTATTGTGAAGGGTTTTTTTTTTTTTGGATGGGATCGCTTCCATCTTCAAATATGTCCCTGTGGATTAATAAGATTTTACATTGTATTTTTAAAAAGTCTTACCATAAGAGGTGCAGCTCAGCAAATTAGAATATGGTAGAACATTTACAACAAGCACTACATGTTTGGTACACAAGCAAATCACAGACTAATTTGAGATAAATACCAGACCCTTTCCAGACATGACACACTTACAGTTGTTCTGGCTTAAGATGGGGACAAAGTTTGTAAGGTTTAAGCATTAGCCCAATATTGATAATTGGTAATGGTCAGACGATGATAGAGATTTAAAGCCACACTTTCATCAGTTTACCCCAGGGCAGTTGTGGCGACTGTCTATGTGTGGACAGAGTGTGGAATAATGAATGAATATATATACATTATCCATGCTCTGTTTTACCTGTCATTTGTGGTGTATTATATGAGATCTCTTTTATTTGATTTTTTTGGCCATTTTTAAGGCATGACGTCATGAGTTTACACCTTCAAGTTTTTTTTCCTTCTGCTAGTTATCACTGAAATAAAAGGTGGCTTCTTTTGTAGCACTGATTGAGAGCTTATACTTCAGATGCATGAAATTACATTATGGCTATGATACGATCATGATCATGTTATTGTGAATATTTCATAGCCACTGTAATGATATGATAATGCATTACGTGACACATCTCAAAGTAAATTTTTTTAGTTATCACAATTACAACAAAACAATTTCACTTTTTTATTTTATTGACCTTAAGTGATTCAGGCATTAGGTGTTAAGAATTTATTTATCAAATAAACACTGTGACACAAATGTACACTGTACATTCAGAAAATTATGACAATATTTATTTTACTTTTGCAGTCTTGGTGGACCAGGTCAAACACTGTCAAAGTACAATCATCAGTCCTGCTGACATTTAAATCCTCAACTCGTCACTGTTTTTCACAGAAGCAGTAAAACAAGGAACATGGCATCAGAGTCTACCCTTCTGTGTGTGTCGATACCTTTTATAATCCTCATTGTGAACATATTGTTACTCAATTTTCATTTATTTGTTAATAATAAAAGTGTATGCTTGGGGGATTATAATTTGGAGTGGTCCCATACTCACAGTGGGTGATGCAAAAATATAATTCAAAATTAGTTGACAAAAACAGGAAATATTAGTTAGGACCTGGTATGAATCAGCCTGGAAGAGGGCCTGTCTATCGCAACAAACATTCAGAGTTCAAGCTACAGCTTGGCATAAGTTAGTAGGGTCTTAAAGTGAATATGACAGGTTAGATAACTAATTTGACTAAAGTTTTCTCTAATTTGATCATTTTGGTTAAGTTTGAAATTTTACTTCCCGGTTTAAATGGAAGCAATTCCATAACTGTTACTAAGCAACCATATTATAAAGTTGTCCAATTTTATTTGACAACTAAAAATAAGACCTGTATTTTCTTTAATGAATGTTTGAACTGCCCAAAGTGAACAGGGTTCCTTTCTAGAACTCATCGCTACTTCCTGCAGTTTTTAACTTTTTTCAAACTTTTCTTCACAAACCGCCACTTGACATAATAAAACTATGTTATTTTACTATTCCACCAAATACAGTAAAAGAGTTAGAAAATGGGAAAACCTGTCATATGCACTTTAAAGTTAGTAGATTTCTAAAACAACCCTAAGCATGACCAACTCTTCTCTCCAGAGCATCAGAATTTGTGAAGGGCAGTTTATATGTCCAACTCGTCTCATTTTGAAGCCCTCCAGACCCCAGCAGCCCGTGCCTTCCTGTTCTTTCTCCGGGCCTGTTCTCTTAGTCTGGGGCCCTCTCTCTTCTGGTTGAGGACTTTGGTGCTTGCTCGTAGCTTCTTTAGCCTCAGAGCTCTCACTCGAAGCTGGACATCCTGGGGAACCTTACCTCCTTTGGCTCTGATCTGTTTTAGGACCTCTGCGGGGGTTTTGGTTAAAGTGAAGTCGCAAAGAGTGGGACGGGGCTCCATACCGACAGTGCAGCGCCGCACGGAGGGAAAGTAACCAACCGCCAAAACAACGATCTTATATTCACCAGGATTTAACAGGCGCCAGTAGTCTCCACCCTCAGCTGCAAGATACATGAGCAGTTAGGGCTGCAAAAATAAATATATCGAATGGAAATTGCAATTTGAAAGGTTGTAGTTAAAGATACTCTGTAAAATGCATGCTATTCTTGTATTAGTAAATCACAATTAGATATTTCTCCAAAATCATTCACGCCCATTTGATGTAAAACAAAGAAATAAAAAAAATACATATGTTATTCTTAAGTTAGCGTAGATTTTCTTTTTTTCCCCTTACATTTCACATGTCATCTTTGCAAAGTCCAAATTAATTATTGAAAAAAGAACTCTAATCTAAACATTACTTAATAATTTACAATGTTTAAAACTTCAATTGCAGAGTATATTTTATATCAGGGGTTGGGCAATTATTTTTTGTATGGGGCAATATGAAAAACAGAAAATATTGTGGAGGGCCAGACCAAAATGCTTAACTATATTCTGCATAATATGAATAGTATTTCTTTATAAAAAGCAGTAAATAGATTTGTTTTGACAAGCTGGTAAGACTGGTAAGAGTTAATGTTATGACTAAGCAATGAAAACATGAGATTGCCTTACAAAAAATGTCATAAAAAACACCACTAAAATAAAAGCAATGCAGCTGTAGTCCATGCATAAAGTAAAATTCTGAAATACGTTTATTTTGAAATTCCAGTTTATCTTAAATGGGCCGGTCAGAGTCAACCAAAGGGGGGCAGTGATACAACCAGACATATAGACAGCTAAAAAACATTTCTGTCAAATAATTTACATAAAAACACTTTACCTGATCTGATGTCATGTTCATGGTCATCTACTTTGATAATGGCGTCCGCAATTCCTTTTCTGGTCTGTTTATCCCTGATCACTCCTTTGATTCCTCTGTGAACCTAAAGATACAAGATATAAAATATCTAAAACATTGCGTGTTTTAACTATTGGCTGGTGGCTGCTATGACACAATAGTAAATAAGTAATATTTATGGTCTTATTTTGTATTTCCTGACCTGTTCCATGTAGACGAGCAGAGACTCCTTGTTGTTCTCCCATTCGACCGGAAGCTCAGATGCATGAGGATACTTATCACATGACAGCTCCACCGTCACCTCGAAACAGTTTGTGTGGAGGTAACTGAAGTCATTCATACCTGCAGAAAAACACAGACTACGTTTGAATGTTTTAATATAGTTTAAAAATTTCACCAGTTGGTGAGTGCACAGCAATACAAATCGTGTTCCCCAATACTTTATTATCTATAATAAGACAACTGCCAAAAAGAATTAATCAGAAAACTAATCTTCCAAATAAGGTCATATTTTCTGCACTTTGTGTGTTAGCTTGCAGTCCTTTCATACTTGAACCTCAACCAAGACATTTACTGGCACTCAGCACATTTCGGATGGACTGTAAAATATGATCTGGCTATTGTTGTCAGGAGATTATTTGTTTTTCTATTAATTTCATCTGTATTTTCAGTATTTACACCAATTTTCTCAGGGACTACAGGTGTAAATTAGCATTCAAGCTATAACCTGGCACCTGCATCTTTCCTTGGACTAGGAATTGTTGTGCAATGTCCCTGTTCAAATAAAAAAAAAACAATACCATAACATTTTTGCTTGTATCACCCAACCACAGCCATTATTTTGAGGTCAAACCTCCTTGTCAAAGCCTGATCTCACAAATCTTAGAAGGTAAGCAATGCCGGGCCTGATCAGTGTTTGGATGTAAGACTGCCATGAAAATCAGGTGCCACAGTGGGGCGCAAGTGGCAAAAACTGTTGTTATGTCCTTAGGCAAGACACTTAACCCACATTGCCTAGTATGTAAGTGGTGTGTGAGTGTTTCTGGTGGTTTGAGGGACAGATGGCACAGATTAGCAGCCTTCCTTCCATCAGTCTGCCCCAGGGCAGCTGTGTCTACAATAGAATGAATAATGCACCAAATTGTAAAGTGATATTGAGCATCTGGAAAAGCGTTATATAAGAGCAATGCATTATTAATGTAGTGTTATGGTACTGTATCTTCTCCTGTACTCACTTCCAGGGACGGTGTGCCAGGCTCCTCCGTTGATGATGTTGTTGTGCTGTTGGAAGTTCTCGTAGTGGCACACGCGTCGGTCGGGGTTGGACATGACTAGGTTTGTGGAGGCGTAGACCGAAGCTAACCACCTGAAGAAAGCATTGTCTGCGGTGGGTGTGTCCTCCTGTGGTGCCCAGTCCCGGGTGCAGTCAAACGGGTATGTGACCACCAGCTCGCCCCCATGAAGGTTTGCACTCAGCACGAACGGAATCTCCTCCATCCAGTTTATCACAGCTCTGGTTTCCGGGGCAACCTAACAAAAAAAAATAAAAATGCTACAACAGTTATTCTCAAACTTGTCACACCAGGTTCCATGACTAAAATAGGCTTAAATCAGGACTAAACATGAAGTCAACTTATGTACAGGACTATAACCATGTCTTAATCAGAGTGGTATACTTAATAATACTGAGATCCAGTCATTTTAAATAGTCAGTGATGAGCTTCGTGCTTTTTAACTGAGGTATAGTTTTACAGTTGTATTAGTTCCTCACAAGGTAGAGAAAGTTGCATAAGTGGTCATCTGGACTCCGTTTTTACAATCTGTTTATGAGCTGTTTTGTCGATCACAACATTTCTGATCCCATCCAGAAGCCACGTTCCATTTGTTTCCATTATTGCTATATTATCCAAGCTAAATCATGTCTAAATTCTATCTTGGTTTACTTAAAAGGAAGTACCATACACTTACCTACTTTGATAGATGTAGGTCAAATGCAGTCATGCACTAGCTGGCAACCACAGCAAGCATTTATTTAACTATAATTACTACGGAAAATAATTAAGTTAGATAATCTAAATTTAACCTAAACGGAGTACAGGCCAATGCTGACAGACCACTTTTTCCCCATTTCTGTTCCTGGAAACATATTAAAACCTTTTTAAACAGCCACAAACCAAAGACTGATCTTTTATTCTTCACCAGTGACTAAGCTTGTGAAGTTTATGTGGGTCAAATTCTTTGTTCTTAGTCATCATCATAAGGGGTGTCTGAAGATAGCATTAAACTTAGTACTCTACAAAAGTCTTAGACAGGACTATTAAGAATGAACAATATAGGAGATTATCACAAATTTGCAACAAAACCGCTGTCTTAGTATTATTGGCTTTATGTGTTGTTACCATAGCGTCCTCCTTGGTGTAGTATTCAGGCATAGGGATGTAGTGGTTGGGAACTTCAGATTTTTCCCGGGCCCTCGTCAGAGCCCGTTCCTGAGCGTTCCACATGATGTTGTTCAGATCTGGAAAGTTATGGTTCAAGTCGATTCCTTCATAACTATAGCGACCATCAGCCCAACCAGCCAGCTCCGAGCCCTGTACAGATAACAGACTTTATGAAATAAGCAGATCCAACTAAGGTGTGGTATATAAAATAGTAAACTAGTGAACACTTAAAGGTGCACAGTGGAATTTTTCTTGTAGAGGTTCCGCCAGCTGCTTTTTTCCATGGAGATGTTTTTGCTTTGCCAGAAATTTTCTACAGCACAGCATTAAACATGTCCATTTCCAAAGAAACAAGCAAGGAGAGGCAACTACACAATGTTTTTAAGGTATATTGAGCAATAAACACAACACAATAAAAACAACTGTAATTTACTTCTCGTTTTATGTCATATGGCGGAACATTCCAGGAAAAGCAGTAACATTTCCAATGTTCAACTGTATCAATATCTGTTGACTTTGCCTGTGACACGCTACAAAATAAAGGAATGGATTATAAAAAGGTACCTTTGTTTTTTAATCCATATTTTATCTCTAAGTTTAATTAGTTAAGTCTACAACAAAAAAGCTCATTATTGTCAAGGTACGATACCAGGCAGGAACCATAACTCTAAATAATATATTTAATTTGCAGAGACATGGTGTGGGGTCTTTTTTTTTTTTTCTTTTTTGTTTTAATATATTTAAGAGATATATTAGTCCATTACTTACCTTCTTATAGGCCTCCTCATATCCGTCAGGGTTCATTGATGGTAGCAGGTGAATCCTTGTCTCTGTTATGAGCCTTGCAATTCGTTGGTTTCCCTTTTTGAACTCTCGACACAGATACTGCATCAGGTTCAGGACCAGCTCTCGTCCCAGGACCTCGTTCCCGTGCATCCCGGCCACGTAACGAAACTCTGGCTCACCTAAAGCAAAAGAGAAGACATAACACAAGGCCAACATGCAGCCAAAGCTCACATCTGCAGGAATCTACATGGACTCAGAGTCCAGACAAAACATTACAGTGAAATGAACAGGGTCATCTGACAGACAGCTACATAAAACAATAGATGGGTTAGTACTAGGAATAGTTTACCACAATGTATATATATGTATATGTATATTTATACATGTGTGTGCGTGTGCGTGTGTGTGTGTATGTATATATGTCTCTAGGCTGGCAAAGCAAATACAGTACAAGTCTCCTTACATTATAAGTCTTCTATGTTCATATTTAAGGGAACTCAGAAAAGTGGAGCACCTTTAAATCCTGGTGTCCACTGTACTTTTTCTTTAATTTTAAAAGATTGTTGGAAGTCACATTACAAGATGTGAGCAACTTAAACAGTACGGTATCTAACTCTTCAGGTGGGGGGTCTCCCACCTGATGTTGCTTTGCAGAATGATTCACAATAGGACATTAAAGTGATGAAACTTGCATTTATAGCCTAAAATTATAAAAAAAAAACAAAAAAAAAAAAAAAACATGATACTTTGAGTTATAGTGTAATGCCATATTGTGGAACATTCTAGGCAAAGCAATACCATCTCAATGGACACATGCCATGCTGAAAACTAAGTGCACCTTAAAGGTAATAACAAATATGAATGTATATATACTGCACTTTGTTTTGTTTAGTAAATTTGTACTGATTTATTGTGGCTGATTCATCTGTATTTATTGTTTGCAAAATAATCACCAATTTTGTAACCAAAGAGGACAGTGGCACAATCTTTCAACATTTCTGTCTTTTAAGCCTTAATTGTTTGGCAGTAGCTTAGAAAGACATGGAACAGAACAAAGAGAGGTTTGAAAACTGCTGAGCTAAACAAACCCTGTATGCTAAACTGTGAGAAATCATGAATTGCAGGAACAAGCAGGCTGTGAGAAATCTTACAGCTGTCTCTTGTCCCGTGTGATTCATTCAGGGGAGTGATAAGTGAATAAAAAATACAAAATGAGCCATGATAGAGAAAAGTATCCTAAAAATCAAAGATATACATTTTGATAATTAAATAAAACAAAGTTTGTATCCCGACTGTTTTAGACCACACGAGTTTAGCACAATAATCCAAAATGTGCCTGTTATTTAACTGACCAAGATATGTAACCGAGAAGTCAATGTAACTTAAAACAGCTGTCAGCTGGCCTGGTTAAGTGTCTACAGATGGACAAATGAACTGGCAGGAAAGTCCAACAAACTCAGCAGAAACCACAATTCTTTGTTTGTACTTTTGGTTTAGAATTGCTGAAAAAAATCAACAAAGAGCTTTCCCCCCCAAAGACAAAAATAAAACATAGACCACGTAATGGCAAACGGTTACAAACTGGCGGAATAAGTTAACTGAAAGATTGATAAGATAAGGAAACCATGCTGGCAGTACTAATTTGAGATGACTAAACAACTAAATTGTGAAAAATATGATGATCTTGAAATTAGGGCTCTCAAAAATAATCAATAACTAGATACTAATCCTAATACTAAAGTATCTAGTAAGAGCTAGATACTCTTTAGAACAAGTATTAATACTGAAAAAACACTTTGGAAGGAACTGTTCTGGAGAAAACTTAGAAATATGTTGAAACATGTTCCTGTCCCTAAAACATTTTTCCAAATAATCTGAGTAACCAGCCTCTGAAAGCCAAGTATTTCATTTTAATTAAAGTCCTCCTCCCTTTTTATGGTTGATAACTGAAGCAGTTTGTCAGTTTTGAGTTCTGGCTGTAACTGATTTGTTTTTCTAAGACCCTCCATCCTCCCTGTGAGACTGCACAGACATGTCAGTGTAAACAACAAGGGCCCAACTTAAAACCAGACACTTTTAAGATATGTACTATGAGTTCTTTGGCTTAAAGAAGACATACTGTGCTTTTACAGCTATTTATTACTCAAACATGCATGAATCAATTGAAATACAACTTTGAACAAGTTAAGCAATGAAGACAAAACATCATAATAACATGGTTAAAAGCTCATACAGGTAGATTTTACATACATTTTTGTAACAGTGGAAAACTGTTGAACAATATTTTTACGATTAAGATGTAGTGGAGTTCAGGAGTAAAAGCACTTTCAATCAAGTTGATTTTTTATTGACCTGTTCCTTGGGCTTTTTGCCCCTCTTTGCCCCTGTAATCAGTAGTAAGTACTATTACAAAAATCTATTGATCACGACTCCCTGCATTGCACTGCAAGGATTAAGCTGCAAAGTTTTCTCTATTGAGTGAATTTTCCAAAACATGAAAATACCCCGTTGTCAGTACTGGTGAAAATGCTGAAAATTGGACTGACATAGTGATGGGAAAAATGAGTATAAGTAGTAGTATTTTAAAAAGTTCACTCACCTAGTTCATGTTTTCCAGGGTTATCAGAAAACTCCATGACATACAGTTTGAGACCCTGGTAACTTCTCCCAATGGTGTAGATTCTAGTGATGTTTGGGCAATCATCATGTACTGACTTCATGAGCTTTAGTGTAGAAATAAAACACGTTAGACCAAAATGTGTGAAAAACAAAGAGTAAAGACTAAAACTGAAAAGTAAAAAACTAAAAGAGTAAAACTGGTCCTCCAATCTTGAACAATACGATATGCAACTTTTCTGGTGGAGGGTCTGACATCTGTAATCTTCTTCATAGAGATGTTATTGCTGTGCTCAGAAAGTTCCCAGTGTTTATCTAAATCTCCACAGAGACAAGCAATAAGTATTTGTTTTTCAAGACATGTAACTGTATGCCAGATACATTTAATGCCCTATAGTGCAACATTCTAGGAAAAGCAATGAAATATCACTGGGTGACAAGCAGACTGTCGACCCCCTACCAAGAAAGTTTCATAGTGTACCTGTAAAGAGTTAAGGGTCTGAGTAAAAAACAAGGCATTAGCTTCGAGGAGGACATAGTTAGTCACAGTTTCTCAACCATACCGTTCTCATGTTTTTGTAGTCATGGTGTCTGAAGTCCAGATTGTCTTTGGAGGCATGATCCTCTTCTGCGTAGATGTTAGAAGGATCTGTAGGAAATAGAGGTATTATAGACAGAGATAGAGACAGAAACAGAGACAGAGATATTTGTTGCAATAAATAACATAAAGATAATGCCATAAACACACTAGACTCAAGCTATCTCTCAGCTCTCAGACATTCAAGCAAAAAATAGAATTGCTGTTCAAGCTGATATTATCAGTCATAGCAGCCAAAACCCTGATCTTAAGACCCCCTGATTATTCAATAGAGATACATACATGGGCTGCCGCTACTGTCATTTACCAAATGTTTTTGACTTAATCTTGATAAAAATTTAAAAATTGGTCCAAACTTAAAACAATAATCTACAAAATCTAAAATTTTTGATGTACAAAGTTTTCCAACATATTATATCTAATGCAAATACAAAAAACAAGAAGGCACCATACTCAATAATATCCTATGACACTCTCATTCAGCATAAAGATGCACTGTGTAACTTTTCTAGTGGAGTCACCTGCTTCTCTTCATGGAGATATTCCCTTAGATGTTTCACAGGCATTACACTTATTTATCTCTACGGAGACAGCAGATGACACCACAGGGCCAAGCTACATGTCAGATCTGTGGAGAGGCGAGCCCACTCACACTAAGAATGCAAGTTTTTATGTCAATTAAAAAAAATAACATTTGGTTGAGTAAATGCAGATTGGATATGTATAATGTCATATCGGGACATTCAGACAAGAGAATAACATCTCTAGGCAAGCAGGTGGAGGACCCTAACCCGAAAAATTACACTGTGTATCTTTAACTTGCTCCTTATAACTGTTGGTGTTGGTCATACTCACCCTTAACTCGACAGCCCAGTATCTCGGCTCTGAGGCAGATGGTCCCGTTGGAGTACCAGGTCTGAGGGTTGATCCGGATGTAACGGGCCACAGTTGGGACAGGGAGCAGGCCCAGAACAGGGATCTCTGTGTGCTGATTTCCAATGAAAATCTGAAATAAGGAATAAGTCATACAATATTAGAAGTATGATAAATAATAACACAAATATTCACAGTACAAATGTGTTTGTTGAATACAGTAGAAAGTTTCACTTGCTGACACAACCCACCCCACTTATATAAGACTGGGATTAGCATAAACCCTCTTGTGGTTAGATTATGTAATTTTAACAACATTCAAGCAATATTATGGGCTTACAAGATTTGATTTAAAGGTTCTGTATAACACAAAATTGACTCTTGTGAGTTTTTAACCATGTTATAATACTGTTACCTTCTTAAAAACATACCCATAGTTGAGTTCATTCACACGTTTGAGTAAATCTTTTTTATTAGTCTGTCTACATCTTCAAAGATCAAAATGTGGCTCAACCTAGTGATATCATAAAGAGATCATTTTCAAGTTAACAGCTACCTTTTACTTTTAATTCAATAGAGATTGGCAGTTCCAGGGCTGAAATCATCCAGATGACTCTAGTGAAGGTGTATGAAGTTTAAAAGTGACGGTGTATAAAGCACAGGAGGTCTTGTATTATCACATGACAAGGTGGAACCTTGTGATGTCATAATGAGGAAACAATATTACGTATAACATAGATTTTTTTAAAATTGTAATATGGGCCCTTTAACTACAGTGAGCCTCAAACCTACACATTATGAATCTTAATATTATTTAAAACATTGCTTTTATTAAAAGAAATACACGTCAGTTCTTACCGCCTCTTGAGAGCCGTTCATGCAGGTTTGCCACTTCACAGAGTCATTGCTCAACTGCACTTTGTAGGTTTCAACAAAGTCCCAGCTGCAGGTATAAAAACCCAAAAGATCTGAGTTATTAACAGTCACTCATAACACATATAGATACACTTAAATATATTGTACTGTAATACATTTTCATTATTCAAGTAAATGTTAAAAGTTAATAAATCAAGTACAATAAAGTAAACCAAACTGAAGAAAAAAAGCAACCCATAAACCTGTTATAGACATTGTTACTGACAGTACAGGTGGCAGTGAAGGACTGCACTATCATGAAAAAAAATATTTGGTTTAGGTGACTAGAACCATGTGCAAAGCTTACATAAATAAATATTATTAATAATACAATATTGTCCCTATGAATGCTGTATTCATGGGTTTCAGGCAAATTCTTTCCCGATGTGAAGGATTTTGTGAGGACTAGGCCTGTCACGATAAATACAATGTAGTCTTATCATTCAGTATAAGAAAGCAGGAGCAATATGTTTTAGGACTCAGCATTTATTGTTTGTACATATTATTTGCAAAAGTGGGGATATTTTTGGCATTTCTACGTATTAACGTAATATTTGAGCTGTACAGTGTAGAATAAATAACTTCAAAGGGTAATTATTAGTTCATTCTACTACTGATTTGTTGCAGTTGAGGCCTTTTAGTGAACCTGTCTATTTAAAACTGGTTTACTGGGATTATCCTGCTTTGTGTCAGTGTCATAAAGTAGTTTCAATATTATCATTTATCACCATATTTCTCTGTAGTAATAAATATATCATGCTTTAAACAAAAATACATTTAAAAATGTTATCATGACAGGCCTAGTGCGGACCTTCCCCCACTCAAAAGATATAATGTTTTCAAATCCCTCTTCACTCATTTTCAAACACATTAAGAATGAATCCTTATAGAGCTGTTTTGTCAGATTCGATTTTATAGTTTTACATAAATAATTACATTATGACCCATACAAATGTGTTATACAATGTAAAATACTACCTGACCTCCAGATGGAGTTTCTTCCTTGGAGTATGACTCCAGTGAACTTTGTGAGGTGCTGTGCGTCCACCTCCAGCCACTGATTCTTGTCTTCGTATCTTGCACACCAAGCTCCATCGTATCTGTCTCCGTCCTCAATACCAGACTGAAAACCCACAAAGAGGAGATCTGAATCAGCTGCTAAATGTATTAAAACCTCAAAACATCCATGAAAACCTCTTCTGGCTTAACATCAGAATGACACAGTTCATTCAACTATGCAGACCACTACTGAGTCCTATATTAATGCTTAGTTGTAAATTACCGTACGTCTATTTTAGTCCTACTGGAATCTCTCCATTTTATGCACCAAACCCAATGTATCTGCCAGTTTAAGTTTAGGTTAGACAAATATTTTCGGACGTTTTACTGATGTTTGACAACCTTTTAAGTGTTACATAAGATTTTGACCTGATTGTAAAATAATTGCTTTCAGATGCAGGCGAGAGGGATGGGGAACACATTACACAAAAGTGTGTTTGACAGACTGGTTCAGTACTGGGTTTAATGGTCAATCAAATGGGGGCTGTATAAAACTACAGAGAAAGAAAGTGGGTTTACTGCAAACCCAGTGACATTTTTTAATAAAGTCAGTCAGGTCCTGTTGACTGTTCAGATATACTAAGATAGGATTGTTGAGGTTTAGGATAGTTTGATGTATTTTGTTTATTCACTAGAAACAAGTAAAAGTACTGTACTGTGGAAAGTTATAATATGATTTCTGTTTTGCTTTTAAAACATTAATTTATATCTCATAATATGCTATAAGATTGATATGGCAAAAGAAAGACTGAGAATGTAGATGGTTTTATCTCCAGCATCTGAGAAGCTATTAACACCTGCTAACATACACCAAAATGTGATAGCAATTTACATCAGGGGTCACCAACCTGTAACTGTCCACCCCATTCGAGGTAGCTTGCCAAGGAATTTCTGAATTATACATATTGTGCTGAATATCTAACATTTGATTAAATGCATATTACCAGTATCATTTTGACGCCTAATTTTGTACACTACTAAACGGACAATGTTTTATGTTTTACAGGCTTCTAACTGTACCCCATCTAAGGCTTCTCAAAGCTCTTGTTTATACGTTTTTTCTTGCGACCGCTAAAATCTGTAGCTCTCTGATTTTTGTTTTGTAAAGGTAGCTCACCAGAAAAAAAAGTTGGAGAATTCTGATACACCATCTATTTTAGAAATATTTTCAAGCAAAATTAATCAAGATAACTATTTCATTTATCTGTAATATTAAAAGTGTCAGTAACACAAGTTATGTTGTATTTTGTATTTAATGACTTATTGACCCCCACCTGTATATTTAGCCGGCCCCTGTGTGCCCCCAGACCAGTTCGTAAGGATGAAGACGCCCTCATCTGACTGTCATCGACCCTCAAAGACTCAAGGCCAAGAGGCGGACAATCTGAAAGAGGAACAGACATCACAAACATATATAACTCCAGTGAGCAAGTTTTTACAAAGAGTTCAAAGTAGTCTATCAATTTCAGTGCATTTACACAATGAAAAGGAAAATTCTATTCAGTTCAGTAAAATTAAACTAGTGATCTTCTATCCATAGAGTTCATGCCAGATGTCCTTTATGATGCAACCATCTCTATTAGGGCTGGGCGATATGGATCAAAAAATATATCTCTATATATTTTGCTATATCTCGATATACGATATATATCTCGATATATTTTCAAGAAAAAATAACCCCCTAAAACTGAAAACTGCAAAAACAAATCTGCGAAATTCCACAAGGTCCTTTTTTTTTAATTGAAGTGTAAGAGGTCGGCAGTTCATATAGGAAAATTTTATATTACAAAAAACCCTAATTACATAAATAATTTAACTGTAAAATAAAATAAATAATACATATTTCCTTCTTTTAATTCATAAATAAAACAACTCAACTCAAGCTCATCTTTGCATTAACTCTGTTATCCAAACCAGAACCAGAACCATGAGCTCATTTAACAGAAGAAGCTCAGGATGTTCCTTATTTCAACAGATCCATGTTCCTGTCCAGCAGTAAAGAGCTCTGAAGTTTAATCCCACAATCCACTGCAGATCAAACCCAACGTTTCCAAACACAATTGTACAAGTGACACTGCAGCAGATTATTAATTAAAATATTCTGCATAAATAAACTTTACATTGCTAAAGTTTACAATATATAAAACATAACGACTCTGGAGCCACATCAGCCCGTTTGCGATAATAATGTGTTTAATGCAGTTTTGCGCATGTGTGTTTACATTTTACAGAAACGAAATTTAAGCGCATGGCTCATTTGCATAAACAGTGCACTTCTCCTGCAGCTCAGCTCGTTTTGCTTCTTTCGGGCTAAAGGACGACACTCGGTGGAATATGAGGATGTGCTGTTGATGGTTTTGTCTGTAAATGGTGGAAAAGGTTCGTGGTGCTTGAAGCTTTTCACTGGCACCAACTTTCGGCGTTCACGGTGATAGTGAGAAGTGAAGGAGACACGAGCGAACAAAATCAGGGAGGCGGGGGCGCGCGGGCGATGTGAGAGAAGGTAAACAAGCGAAGCGGCGAAATCAGAATTGAATATAAGCATTATATCGATATATACGATATGTCTGAATTCATATCGAGTTTAAAAACTATCTCGATATATTTAAAATATCGATATATCGCCCACCCCTAATCTCTATACATCTTTATACAGGCTTCAGAGGAGCACAAACCGTCTACCGGCTTGTTCTTGTGACCCGCTGCAGTTGGAAAGCACAGAAGCATTCATTGACTGACTCCTGTTCGGTCTTTCTATGAATAACACACAGCTGCAAAAGATCTCAGTCATGTACTTCACTTTAAATTGTATTATTTTTACTGTTACATAAAGTCAAAGAATATGAATATAGAATTGTTATTCTTTACTTATGCTTATACTCCAACGGTGCAATGTAAACAGGAAGTGGAAGTGGCCCCCTATAGAAAATATCATGACATTCCTATGAACAACTTTAAATTCAGACTTCTCTATTATTTTAAGGATTGTAGCAGATGAAACCACTGTTTGAATACGTCTACTATTGCTTAAAGAAAGTTTTGAGACCACTGGTCCCTCTAAGAAATCACACCCACGAGCCCATAAGCGTTTTGTTTAGATAAATATTCCACTGATGCTGGGTTAGTTCAGAGGAAGTTCAGTTAAGTCAAAGTGTGCAGGGATCCAGTGTAATTTGAGACAAGTTTGAGTCAAAAGCAAAATCTGCAGGATGAGGTTTACAGCTGTGAGGCATTTTATGTCTCTGTGAAAAAAGTGAACATTCCCATCGTTGATCAAATGCATGACAGAACAAAACATCTATGTTCATTTCAGGTCAAAGAAGAGTTTTTAAGGAAACAACTTGCGTAACCTTTTAGACATTATATTTACAAATCAATATGCTAAAAAAACAACTTGTAGACGCATCATATTCAGCCAGAATAGCTTTAAAATTTGTGTGACATTTTATTTTTATGAATTTCTTTTTCATCGGTCTGTAATTAGTAGCATTATGTAGGCTATGTACACTCACCACCTCTTACTTTTAGGTCAGTACAATTTGTAAATTCCAGGGTTGAATTTATCCAAATGATTCTAGTAAAGGTGTATGGAGTTTAAAAACATGGTGGAGAGCTTCCTGTATTACCACATGACATAACAAGGTGGAACA